>NC_057808.1:165238567-165253921 GCF_018294505.1 Triticum aestivum | reverse complement strand
TAGAGGCGTATGCCCTGGACGGCGGTGACTAGGTCGTTGAGGATCCCGGTCATCTCCGCCGGCGAGTAGGCGGCGACGGGCGGCGCGGTGGAGGGCGGCGGCGTCTGGCCGGTGGAGGCGCCGGCGGTGGAGTCCAGCGGCGTGGTGGGGAGAGCCAACGGCGCGGTGGAGAGAGGCAGCGGCGGGTTGGGTGGTGGTGCAGACATGATCGGAACCATGCTTCCTGATACCAAATTGGTAGGAGCTAGGATCCTACCTGGTCTAGGGCGTAGGTTGTACCGGAAGGGGGAGGGTTGACGGAGATCCAATCGTGGCTGCCGGCGGCGGGGCGCTGTGGCGCGATGAAGAAGAGGCGGCGGCGGCGCAAGAGGCGGCTAGGGTTAGGTCTCCCGGCTCCCTTCGGGAAGCCGAGCAAATAATGATTGCTTCTTGCTTGATTAGATTGATTAGATTGATACATCTCCTCTCCTTATAGAGAGGTTTACTTGACTCCTAAGCAAACGATCCTAATAACGATAAGATAATTGGGCTAAACCCCTAATAACGATAAGATAACTTGGGCCACAACCCACTGGGCTAAGCCCCTAATATGCCGGTCATAACAGACTTCTTGCCTCCTGGCACAGCGTTTGAGATAGTCTTCACAAATGTAGACCATCTCGGATAGATGCCATCAGCTAGGTAGTACCCCTTGTTGTAGTGCCGCCCACTGACCTCGAAGTTCACCGGAGGAGAATGACCTTCAACAAGCTTGGCAAAGACAGGGGAGCACTGCAGCACGTTGATGTCATCGTGAGTTCCTGGCATACCAAAGGAGTGCCAAATCCAGAGGTCCTGTGTGGTCACCGCCTCAAGTACCACACTGCAACCGCCTTTGGCGCCTTTGTACATCCCCTGCCAAGCAAATGGGCAGTTCTTTCATTTCCAATGCATGCAGTCGATGCTTCCAAGCATCCCAGGAAATCCTCTTGCTGCATTCTGTGCTAGGATCCGAGCAGTGTCTTCCGCATTGGGTGTTCGCAAGTATTGTGGTCCAAACACTGCCACCACTGCCCTGCAAAACTTGTAGAAACACTCAATGGTCGTGGACTCGGCCATGCGCCCATAGTCGCCGAGTGAATCACCGGGAGCTCTGTATGCAAGCATCCTCGTCGCTGTCGTGCATTTCTGGATTGAGGTGAATCCAAGTTTGCCGGTGCAATCCTTCTTGCACTTGAAGTAGCTGTCGAACTCCCGGATGGAATTCACAATCCTGAGGAAAAGCTTTCGGCTCATCCGATAACGGCGCCGAAATACTTTGTCGCCGTGCAGTGGAGCGGCGGCGAAGTAGTCGGAGTAGAGCATGCAGTAGCCTTCCAGACGATGCCGGTTCTTTGCTTTCATCCGCCCCGGCGCCGAGCCACCTTGCCGCGGCTTTTCATTGCTTGCGAGCAGGCCGGCGAGGGCGGCGAGGACCATGAGATGTTCCTTTTCCTGGACGTCGACATCGGCTTCCTCCTCCAGCAGCGCGGCGAGCGCCTCCTCGTCGTTGAGTCCATTGCCGAGCAGGCAAATCGCCGAACACCTTGCGGGCGTGGTGGGCGCACACCTGCCGGTACACCGCCCTGCGCGGCCGGAACGCCGGAAAAATTGCCCGGACGGTGGTGGAGAGGCTGCCGCGGCGAAACCTCCTCTCTTTTCCGGTGGGGAATGGCCTATCTAGAGGTGGTGAGCGGTGGGCGGCGCCGGGATCGGCAGGGTGGCGGCCGAGCGCGCGGGGGGTGGGAGGTGAACCTGGACGATTGGCTTGACTTTTTGCCTGACAGTGTCGCCCAGTCCCTTGCGCCGGAGCCCCCGAGCGCCCCCCAGTGTTCGGCCTGCGATCGCCGGGCCCAAAAACGGGCCGAGCTGGCGGATTTCGGCGTCTTCGGGGCGCGACTGGGTTTTTTTTGGCGCCGACGCGTAAAAAGGCGCCTGGGGGGGCCTGTTGGGGGCGCGGCTGGAGATGCTCTTAGTAACCTTGTATGATGTGATTCAGTAGTTCTGTGAAAAAAAATGTGATGGAAAAGAAGAGTTCTAAATTAGTAGTTTTCTTGGCATGGCCTTACATAAGTATTCATGTAAGAAAAGAACAGAAAATCAGGTATTTAAAGTTGCTTGTTCTGTACCGGAAAATAATCGGCAAATATTCGTGTAATTTCCCTGCTACTCTCTAATATGGAATGCAATAATCAGTTTGCCCCGCACTGTCTCACTTACTAAGGTATCTAGGTCCATCTTGTTGGTTTACTTGGTCAATTGCTTATCCCTTCAATCTCCCAATCCATTCCACTTCTAACTGAATTGACAACTAGCTTGTTTGTAGTATCTTGATAAGGGTCAAACCAATGAATGAAATGCACCATTTTGGAAAAATGATCAACTACCACAAAACAAGCAATAAATGTGGTCATTTGAAAAGTTGCAACATTTGAAGCATCATAGCTCTTATTGCAAGGAATGAAATGCACCATTTTTGAAAAATGATCACCTATGTGGAACGGCTGCTTCTACTTGATCATCATAGACCAGCAAATCTATTTGAGAGTCGTCTTTCTTTGATGGTAGTGTCCTTCACGCTCACCATCTTTGTAGAGCTTAACAAGATAATTCACGCCAACAACCAAAGCCAACAAGCTTCGCTTAGAAGCCCTTTCTTCATCTAAGCTTTTAGTAACAAAGATAGGCCTTTCCATGTTTAGTTCTAGGTAACCCAAGCACAGAGTCCATACTAACATCTTCCCAAGGTGCATGTGGAATAGGCAAAGGTATATAAAGACCATGGGAATGAGCTTTTGACTTAGATTTCCGACATGTGATGCAACGATGGACAAAGCGCCCAACGTCTCAAAACATCCTTTGTCAAAAGAAGTTGTTTGAGAGTGTGGCATAGGTCTTGTCACGTCCAAAATGTCCCATGAGTCCACCGCCATGTGATTCTTGCAAAAGTAGTAAACATAAAGAACTTTCGGGAAAACAGAGTTTGTTAGCACGCATAAGATATGCATCACATATAGTATGCTCCCACCAAGTGCCATCTTGGCAGTGAGCAAAAGGCTTAGCAAAAACTTTGATGTGATCAAATCCAATGACATTACGCTCAAGCTTTGAAGCAACATGTATTTGCGGGGAAGAGCATTTGCCACAACATCATCTTTACCCTTCTTGTACATGATGACATAAGGAAAATATTATATGTATTCACTCCATTTAGCATGTTGACGGTTTAGTTTGGCTTGGCTCTTAAGGTTCTTAAGCGGTTCATGATCGGAATGGATAACAAATTCCTTAAGGCACAAGTACTGATGCCAAACTTGCAAGACTCAAAATATGCAATTCTTTATCATAGATGGGGTAATTCAATTGAGTGCCAATCCCCCCCCCCTCCTAAGGCATGAGTTAAGCGATTCTTAAGTTCAAGAAAAGCTTTATCTTGTGAAGGACCCCATGTAAAAGGCACATCCTTCTTGGAAAGAGCATGTAATGCTGAAGCAATGATGCTGAAGTCCTTAACAAAGTGACAATAAAATCCAGTCAAACCAAGGAAACTACGCACTTGAGTCAAATTGGTTGGCTGTGGCCAAGTTTTAAGGCCTGTTCGGACTCACTCCCACTCCGCAGCTCCGCTCCGGAGCGGAGTGGCATGCAACTATAATCTACGGAGTGGCTAGAAGGGCGCTCCGTCCGCTCCGCTCCGTGGCGGGGGAGTGGAAGCTTTCCGAACAGGGTCTTAGTTGCATCAGTTTCAGACTCATCTACTTCAATACCATGGGGAGACACAACAAAGCCCAAGAAAATGAGTTTTCAGTGCAGAATGTGCAATTTTCAAGATTAGCATAAAGTTCCCATTTCTTAGCACTTAAGAACTTGGTTGACATGCTTGGGGTGATCATCAATAGAATATCAAGATGTCATTAAAGTACACAACCACAAATTTGCCAATGATTTGCCTAAGATGATGATTCATCAAGCGCATGAAAGTATTGGGTGCATTAGACAATCCAAATGGCATAACAACTGAACAAATTATTCATAAAGCCCAAATTTGGTTTTGAAAGCAGTTCTCCATTCATCTCCCACTTGCATATGTATTTTGCGGTAACCACTTTTCAAATCAACGTTGGAAAAGATAGTGGCACCATTAAGTTCATCTAGTATATCATCTAAGCAAGGTATGGGGTGTCTATAGTGAACGATGGTGTTATTAGTAGCACGACAATCAACACACATTTCGCCAAGTTCCACCTTTCTTTGGCAGCATGATAACGAGAACGCCACAAGGGCTCAAGCCACCGTGAACATTCTCATTGTCAAGTAGCTCTTGTACTCGCCGTTGTATTTCCTTGGTCTCTTTGGGGTTGACTTGGTATTAAGTCAATCCGGTGCTCGATGCCGCATAGTGGAGGAAGTCCCGGTGGTGTGCCTGGAGGGAATCTCAAATTCCGCCAAAACATGCGACATGGAGCTAGGAAGAGCTTGTGAGGTATTAGTCAGAATGACTTCATCTTTGTAGAAGAGCACAAAGTGAAGCTTGGACGGGTTCTCACGCACTTCCCTCAAATCAGATTTGGTGGCTACGAAGACAATGTCCTTCTTGGCACTCATCATGGATACACTCATTTTTGGCTTGTGGCGCTCACTCTCCGTTTGATCTCTTACAAGACTCACCATGATCATCCAAAGGTCTTGGTGATGCTTGTGTCTTTTTAGCGATGAATTGGTTTGGGGCGGACCACATATTCCTTTCTCTTCCACTTGTAGCTATGGTGATTGGTGCGTCCATTGTGGATGACGCCACAGTCAAATTGCCACGGGAGTCCCAAGAGAAGGTGACAAACGGTCATGGACGTCGATCTTGAATGGTACTTCAACAATGTGCTCGACGGTGCTAGTGCCGATGTCACTAAGCCATTGGAACTTGTAGGGTTGAGGATGGCACTTGTACTTGAGGTGCAACTTGGAGCAAAGTTTTTCACTAGCCCAGTTGTAACAACTACCACCATCAATGATCATTTTGATTGATCTTCCATTGATTCTGACTCTTTTGTCAAAAAGGTGGCATCGTTGGTCGGCATTATCTTGTTGTTGAACAATCAAGATCATGAAGAGACAACAAGAGCGGGGCTCGCATCATTGTCACAAAGGACTTGATCATCTCTTGATTTACGTGCTGATGACGAGCAACATATTGCAAAGATTCCATTTCTACTTCACTCATAGATTTATACTCTCCATCTTCATTGATCACCATGGTGTGTTTGGAGGGGCACTCGAATGATTTGTGGCCGTGGCCCTTGCATGTGAAGTACTCAATCTTGCTTGTGTTGTCGGTTGAGTCCCTTGAGTCATTTGCAGGTGAAGCTTTAGGCTTGGAGGATCTTGGAGGTAGATGGCTTAATGTAGTCGCCGGTGCCTTGGAGCTTGAAGGACCACCACTAGAGGGTGTAGCCCGTGGGTATTGCACCACACTTTAGGTAGCTTGAGGATTGGCAGTAAAGTTCATTGAAGGGCAGGAGGAGTGCTTGGAGTACTTGATGTCATCGTGGATTTATCGCTCCGCCTTCGTTGCTTGGTGAACCAATTCGAGCAAGTTGCTGTAGGGTTGAAAATCCGCAGTTCTCTTGATGGGATGGTGTCCATTGAGGAAACACGCCATCGTTTGCTCATCGGGTTCCTTGACATTAGCTTGGATCATTGCAATCTCCTTGTAGTACTCTTCGACGGTCTTGGTCCCTTGCTTGAGAACTTGGAGCTTCTTGAAGATGATGCGAGTATAGTGTGTGGGCACGAATCTCGCTCTCATGACTTGCTTCATTGCATTCCAAGTGTCAATGGGGGTTTCTCTTTGTTCTTGGCGAAGGTCTTGAACTTGTTCCCACCATAGGAGTTCATACTCGTCGAACTTGAGGGAGGCTATGACAATCTTCTTTGGCTCGTTGAAGTTGTGGACTTGGAAGATCTTGCCCACCTGAAGGACCCAAGAGATGTCGTCTTCGGGGTCGATGCCTCCGAAGAACTTAGGCATTGTGAACTTTAGTTTGCCAAAGTGATCTTTGCCTTCTTGAAGGTTGCAAGGCTGATGTTGTTTGCATTCTTCTCCTCCTTGAAGGTTGCGAGGATATAAGAAGTCCTGGTTGCCTGCATGATACACCTTGTCCGTGCGATTGCGATCAGCTTGCAACTTCATGCGATTTTGCGTTCAGTCAAGTGTTGACGTAGGAGAGTGTGTGCGCTGCTCTTTGTTCTAGTGTTCCTTCCAAAGATGCAACACCAGATGCCGAGGGAGGGGGGGGGTGCATGGCTCCAAATTTACAATTGCCGCCATAAAGGGCACAAAAGGGAATCAACTGAGAGCGGTGGGAAAATATGAATTGTACCAAAACTCAATAGGAGGGAGCCAAGTGCGCAATTTTTTTAGCTAAGTCACGCACTACTCAGCGGAGAGGCATATCGAGCCATTGGTTCACCCTAGGTCAGCCCATCTGTTTGCGGGTGGAGTGCTGTTGAGTAGAGAAGCTATGTGAGCGTCATAGAGATCTTTCCGGACGCAGCTGGTGAACACCTTGTCATGACCGGTAACGATTGATTGGCTCATTCCATGTAGATTGACAACATTGTCTAAGAAAACTACCGGAACTTTGGTAGCAGTGGGGTGGATGGCAGAGCGATACAAAATGAGCTTACTTTGAATAGCAATCAACCTTGGCGAGAATGACGTTGTAGCCTTCAGACAATGGAGCCCCTCGACGAAGTCCATGCTGATGTCTTGCCACACAACTTTGGGTATGGGCAGCGGCTAAAGAAGGCCAACCGACTTTTGAGTTGTTGTGCCTGGCGTGTTGGCATATTGCACATTGTTGAACGTGGATTTCCACTTGTCATTTCATGTTGGACCAATTAAAAAAATTCTTCAGATGCTGATAGGGGCAACCATGCTTGAGTGACCTCCAACCATGTTGGAATGAAAAGAGTGGATCCATTTGATTTGGAGTGCCGAATTCTCCCCAATCCATAGCTGGTTGTGTTGATAGATCTTGCGCGGTTTGAAACCATGGTCTTCAGACAATTGCGAGGTGGGTGGCTGGGTCAATAGCATAGGAATTCAGTACCTCTTGAAGCCACAAAGGGCAACATTCAGAAATGGCTTGTAGACATAAAAAGGTGGCCATCCGCAACATGATTTTCCATTCACTTGCGGTAAATAATTTTAAACTGGAATCCCATGAGCCTCGTCATGGGCATGTCCTAAAGATCAGAAAGGAGAGTTTGTTCCTCCAAATAGCTGAGGCTGTGGTGGCCAGTGCGAATCACGAACTCAGCTCGCTGAAGATAGGGCCGCCACTTATTGACGGCGAGGAGGAACTCCTTGTAAATTGACGGGTGTTGGCGCTGGGCTCAACACCTTGCTAGGAAAGCAATCGGATGATGCTTTTGGATAAAGACCAATCCAGCGCGAGTGTCGTGAATTTGTTTCCACAATGAACTGCTACTGGAAGTACGAGAGGGCGAGGATGGGGAACTGGCCATTGCTGTTTTGAGCTGATTGAGCAAGGTATGTCCAAGTTCTTGAGGAGCGAAGTGATGGAGAGGGGCTTGGTGATGAGATCGTAGTGCCTCATGAAGTTGTGGCAATACTTTTTCTTACACCCATGCCGACATCATCAACATTAGTCGCCAACTTTGAAAAGTCAATATGATTTATTACATAAACCATTAATCCGTTTAGTGATCCGTCTTAATTGTAGGGTCCGTATTACAAGATCTCATGTTGTTTTTTATGTTTGAGGTTTTTTGCCGTCATTGCTAGTTGATAGGTTATAGTACCGTGGTTGCCATATTATAGGCGAACAATCAAAGAACACCAAAATGTTGGTTGGATAAGTTACACGAATCGATGTTACAAATATAGGGCAATATATAACTTAACTGCGCGATTAATCCTTGCTCAAGGCATTTCGATATAAATAAGCCCTATTCAATACAATTAAACGGGAGATTTATGATTAACTTCAGTCCCATGGGGTAGACAGCCAAAAAAATTGGGCACTTGGCCCGTAGGGTTGGGGGATTTGGGGCGTGCTCCCTGCCTTCCCTCGTATTTCCTTGGCCACCAGCCAGTTCCTCTCCGCTATGGAAAGGCCGACTGGGAGCCGTGGGGGTGGCCGTCGGGGAGCAACGAGCCTTCAAATCGGCTGCGGCCACCTGTGAAATAGCAGTGGCCACGAGCGAGCGGGTGATGGGCAAGAGCAATGACAAGAGGCATCAACATACAAGGAGCAGCTGCTGGTCAGCAGAAAGCTGGCGGCAGCGAAATGCCCGTCCTGGGGAAGCCAGCTTTGAGGTGGTCCAATGCGGACTTGAGGCAAAGCAGCATGGGGGAACAGCTGGAGCGACAACTTAAGGGGGCTTTGTGCATGGCAGAGTGAAGCGAATTGTGAGATTGGAGTAGCAGTAAATCAAGTCAAAGCGCTGGAAAGTGACAAATCGGCCAAGAGATTGATTTCGATAGACCGAGAACTTCGATCAAGAGAGGAGAGGAGTATAAGACCGAGAACTTTGATCGAAAAGCGGAGGACGAGTTGCGGCATCCGGTGGGAAGAAAATAAAATTAAAAGTTTAAAACCCTAAACTTGGGGTTCTAAAACCATGTTAGGAAATATTTTGACTTGTATTCCCATGGGGCCGTAGGCCAGTATATATACACGTACAGGTGCAGCAAACATCCCGAAAGCCCCTTATACAATGGGGAAAATACAAAGGCTCTACGACGCTTTAATATAACTCTAACAATGATTAAGTATATGTTTTGCATCAGACAGATAACACTTGTAAGAATCTGTCGTATCTGGTTGGACTTTTTTAGCACTGTGCTCGAGTTGGTTTCGAGATTGTATGGTTTCAGCTCTAGTCTACCCCAACTTGTCTGGGACTAAAGGCTTAGTTGTTATTGTTTTTTTGTTATAGAGAGTCAGCTGATTAAATGGCCAATATGTGTACCACTAGTTGCGCCATTCTGATGATCGAATTCTTTTATATTGTTATCATTACTTTCTATTGAAGCTGTGAGTATGGAAATCTTAACATTGTTTCACTTTGTTTTCTAGCCCCAGAGATGGTGGATAAATCAGTTGATGCCATGATGGCTAGGCTTCGTGGTTTTTATGTACAAGCAAGAGAACTCTCTGAGAGTGAAGTCAGGTAACATTTGAAAGTTCTAGTCAGCGAGGTACTTTCTTCGTGCAAAAGAAAATTAGTCAGTTGAGGATCTCCATGTTAAATTAAGGTTCCAAAAATAAATAGTTGGAAGGCATCCATTTCTTAACTTCAAAGTGCCGCATTGCCCATTTTCATCGTTTGTTTAAGTTTGAACTTCGGGAAGTCTGTTTTATGTGGGTTAGTTTGGATGACTGTAGTACTAGATTATCTATTGAAGTACTTGCCAACTATAAAATGCGAGTGACTTGTCTGCAATATTGTGAGGACATGCTGTTCAGTTTTTTTTTTCGAGAGTATGCCAAAGGCATACCATAGCTTTATAGAAGAGAGAAAAGTAATTACAAGATTGTGTCCTAGGTGCGAACACGAAGGACTACAAAACGCACGCAACTCCAACTCCTCACTCTCCTAGGTTAACTTCTCACAAAACGTTGTAGCCCACCGACACCCACACCCGCCATCTTCCACTCAGCGATTTCGTCGAGGATCATGAATGGAAGATCAAGCGCAGTCTTTTGCTCATTGGCCTTGTTGAAGACTCTGGCGTTCCTCTGCTTCCACAAAGCCCATGCAACCGCAGTCACCATTGTGTCAAAACCTCTCCGGTCAGCCCCAAAGAAACTTGTACGCGCAGCAAGCCACCACTCCGTGAACTCGACCGTCTCCAGTGGCCCCTGTATGTTAAGGTGAAGAAGGCGAAACACCCTGTGCCACACCTCCTGACCGTAGGTGCAGTTAGCCAGGATGTGTGCCACATTGTCCTCCGCCTGCAAGCACGTATAACAAGCCGACGGTTGGTCTTGTAGCCCGTGCCTGGCTCTCCTGTCAGATGTCCACAATCTGTTCTGCAAAGCAAGCCAGCCGAAAAGTTTGCTTTTGAGCGGTGCCCAACTCCTCCAAGTGCAGTTCGCGGTGGGCGATCTGGTCAGCTCCGAGCAAAGGTATTGATAGACCGATTTGGCCGAGTAGGAGCCCGATGTCGTGAGCGGCCAGGTGAAGCTGTCAGGTTGATCCGGGTCCCTTGGCACCGTGTTAATCGCGTGCGCAAGGTGCATGAGCTGAATGAGGGCTGTGAAGGAGGTGTTTGCCTCGAAGTCCTGTGTCCAGCTAGCGCCATCGAGGGCCTGACACACCGTGCGTCTGTTCGCCGTCCTGGCTGGGACCAAGGCGACCAGCAATGGTGCAATATCCGCTGCCGCTGCTCCGTGAATCCATCTGTCCTTCCAGAAGAGCACCCGCCCGCCCGACCCAACTTTGATGTCGACCAAGGTGTAGAACACCTCTTTAGCATCATCATCTCTCATCAACGGCAGTCCTTGCCAAGGGCGTTTGGCATCGGTTCTCTTGAGCCACTCCCATCTAACTCTGAGCGCGATCGCCTGCCACTTCATATTCTTAATGCCCAGTCCCCCAAAGGCTTTGGGACGACAAATTTTTTCCCAAGCTACCAGGCACCGTCCTCCATTGCACTTGTCCTTGCCGGCCCAAAAGAAAGATCTCATCCATTTGTTCATGTCCTCAAGGACCCACTCCGGCGCCTCCGAGACCATAAGGTGGTGCACCGGCCGAGCTGCGACGACAGATTGCACCAAGATTAATCTTCCGGGCCTCTGAATCAGCCCCCTCTGCCAACCCGGCAAGCAGTGGCGCACCTTGTCCAACATAGGCTGCCAGTCCGCGCGCGTTAGGCTCTTAACCGCGAGTTGCAACCCTAGATATTTGCAGGGGAAATCAGAGGTGTTGCACTGGAGCATGCTCGCAACCCTAGTCTTGTCTTCGTCCGTACCTCTGATGATCACCGCTGTTGACTTGCGGTAGTTAACCTTGAGCCCCGGGGCCTCTCCAAACATGGCCAAAATAGCTCGGACCGTTGCCAGATCTTGCGCCGTAGGCTTGGTGAACATTGCCACATCGTCAGCGTATATGGAGACGCTCTGCATCGGGCTGATCCCGGTGAAGGCATTGAGTGCACCCACCTCCATAGCCTTGTGCATGAGGGCCGAGAGGCCTTCCATGGCAATAACGAAGAGCATAGGAGATATCGGGTCGCCTTGCCTCAACCCGCAGGCATGCACAATCTTCCTACCTTGCACTCCATTCACCACCACCTTAGTGCTAGCAGTCATCAAAAGCGTCGCCATCCAGTTTATCCATCTTTGTCTGAAGCCTTTCGCTCTCAACACCTCGAAGAGGAAGGGCCATGAGAGGGAGTCAAATGCTCTCGATATGTCTAGCTTTAGGAAGACGCCCGGAGTTCTTCTCGCATGAATTTTCCTTGCCATTTGTCTCACCAATAAGAAGTTGTCATGCAGGTGTCGGCCCTTGATGAACGCCAACTGGTTCATAGCTACCAGCTCCTTCATTTGCAACCTTAGCCGATTGGCCAGGATCTTGGCGAACAGCTTCGGGATGCTATGTATTAGGCTTATTGGCCTATAATCGCCTATCTCCTCAGCGTCGGGCTTCTTGGGAATGAGGATGATGTTTGCTTTGTTCATCTTGGCAAAGCCTCTCGTATCCCCCACAAAGAGCTTCATCATCACGGCCATAACATCTTGCTTAATGAGCTGCCACGCCTTTTGGAAGAATGCTCCAATGTAGCCATCCGGCCCCGGGGCCCTGTCCGGAGGCATTTCTCTGATAACCTGCCAAACCTCCTCCTCTGTGATCATCTCTTCCAAGCAACTCAGCTCCCTCGCTTCAATCCCTAAGTAATGCAAGTTGAGTGTGTGCTCCCTTGTTCGCGCGGTTCCCAGCAGCCTCTCATAAGCCTCTGTGAACACCTCCATTTTCCTGTCCTGATCCGTGATGACACTGTCCCCCACCTTGATCTGAGCGATGAAGTTTTTGGTCCTTCTACTATTAGCCACTGCCTGAAAAAGCTTAGTGTTGGCGTCCCCTTCTCTAATCCATCTCACTCGGGATCGCTGCCGGTCAATCGTTCTCTCCAGGGCCGCCATGCCTAGCAACGCTTGTTTGAGAGTGCGTCGCAGCCAAACCTCCCTGACACACAGAACCCTGTTCACCTGCGCGATGTCGAGCCTCTGTATCAGCCAAGTGGCAACCCTCATCAGCAGCTTCACATTCCCGACTTTCCGTTGGCCCCATGCTTGGAGCGAGATCGCCGAGTTGCGCAGCAGCGCATCCAGCCTTTTGTAGGGGTCAACAATCCTGGGATCACAGAACCAGGCCTCATGCACCGCCTCCTCGAAACCCTCAAGCCTGGTCTAGAATAGCTCAAATTTGAAGCATTTTTGGGGGAAAAACCTGCACTCGTGGTGAGAAGGAGAGGTGCATGGTCTGAGACTCCCGTGGAAAGCGCCTGGAGCAGGTGGTTCGCATTTTGGAGCTCCCAGTCCACCGTCATGAGGACACGACCGATCTTGGTCAGCGTGGGCGCATCCCTTTCGTTGGACCAAGTATACTTCCTCCCATACATGTACATCTCACGAAGCTCATGATCGTCGACGAAGTCTTTAAACTTGTTCATCATGCTCCTATTTAGATTATTGTTGCTCTTCTCGGAGGCACGCAAAATCATGTTGAAATCTCCCAACACTAGCCAAGCGCCGGGGCAGATCGTGCGCCTCAGTCTGAGCTCGTCCAAGAACTGGCTCTTCCGCTCGTCGCCTTGGGGTCCATAAACCACCGAGATCCACCATGGCTCCCCAACTTTAGAACGCACCCTGCCCGTGATGAAGTTTGAGTCAAGTTGGATGGCCTCCACATCCAGAACCGAGCAATCCCAAGCTAGCAACACACCACCACGCGTCTCCTCCGCCGGCAAGTAGGCAAAGCCATCAAAGGATGGCCCCATGCATTGCATCACGGTAAACCTATCTATTACATCAATCTTGGTCTCTTGAAAACAAATGAGATTAACATCTAATGTACTCACGAACTCGCGCACCGCCTTGCGTTTAGCTGGATTGTTCAGCCCTCGAACATTCCAACATAGCACTTTTGGGTGTGGATCCATGAAAAATACACGCCAACTCCGCAAGGGCACTCCGCCTAAGTGCACACCACCACCGCGTTTTGTGCCTCCATTTCATCCACCAAAGGTAACGACTTGCCGAAGAGAGCCGCAATGATTCGCACATGCTGCTTGCGCAGCGGAGAGTCGAAGAGCTCTTTGAGCTCGTGCACCACCCCATCATCCACCTCAAGATCTCCCGGCACCATGCCAAGTGCGTGGAGAAGCACATTCTCCACTGGCGTGTCACGCGGCCTCTTAGTCGCCGTGCCCTTCTTGGATGCTCTTGTGGTCCTCTTGGGCGTGAAAGGCTCGGCCTCAGGCCGTAGTTGGGAAGCCTGCACTTCCCGAAGCAGCGGTGGGGCGAGGCGTTTGATGATATTGGAGCAAAAGCTCTTGAGCTTGCTGTATGCCGCCGCCTCATTAGCAGTCATCCCTTTTGTTTCCTGATCCCTAGGAGCGCATATCATAGTTGTGCAAGCGTTGGCCGTCGTCGCAATCTCCTCAACAGGGCCCGGCTCCTCTCTCCCGCTTGTGATCGACGTAGCCATCTCCGACGTTGCATGTGCATGATTTTTGTCCGGGTAGACCCCATCCTCCCTTGGTGGTTGGGTCTTGGTAATCGTGGTGGTGGGGTTAGCTGTCTCCACCACCCCTCCCATCTGCACCTGGCCCCTCGGGTCTCGCCCCGCTGGGTCCACCCACCTCTCCTGTTCCTCCTGCACCGCCCGATCCTCTTTGTCGCTATCCTCCTGGAGTCCCACCTGCTCTGTAGGACCCACCTGGTCTCCTGCCTGACAATCGAGCCGACCGCACGGCGGTGGCCCGCCCATTGTCGCGACCTGCCTTGGATCCTGGGCGGCCAATGGTTCGTCCTGGTTCCGCGCCCCCAGGCTCTCCGACCGCAACAGCAGGGTAGCTGGCCCCGGGTCCCACGACGCATCCACCTCGGTTCCTCCCCTCCTGGATAGACAGCGCATCCGAGGCCACCATCCTCCGCTGATTGGACAGCGTATCCGGGGCCACGCCACGCCTTGGCGTAACCGTCAGCGGCGCAGGCCGAGTCCTTAGAGCATCTCTCCCACTTGCCTCGTTTGAAATCGCAGCCGAACGTTCCCCCGGTCCCGCGGTCGTGGTCAAACGGTCAAAAGCCGTCTGTCTGCGCGTTATCCTGTTCGCTGCCATCATCCTTGTGGGACCCGGACCTGCTTCGTACGCCACGCCCATTGGGGGGAGGCGCCAATCAGAAGCGGAGGCGCCGTCCCGGCCATCCCGGCCGCCAGCAACCCCATGGACACGCCCGCCACCATTGCAGCCGGCGACGCCGCCAGCGCCACGCGAGTCGTGGACCCCGAACTGCCACGGCATCCTGCGAGGCCTAGGGCCTGGCCCTCCCAAGTCTGCATCCTGCTCCGGAATGCCGCTCTGGCCACTGTCAGACGAGCCATCGATGAACGCCGGCTCGCCAGCCTCACGGAGATCCATCACCGCATCTAAGTGAATAAGCACCTTGTACTTCAGAAATGTCGGCGGCTGCTCCTCCCCCGGCTCCGGCACGGCGAGCCATCGCAGGGTAGGGATGCTCTGCAGGTCCGCCGTCCATGCCGAAGTCTTGAACGAATCCAGGCTGGCCCGAGAGGCAGTCTCCGGCGCGACGGTGTCAATCTTGCACGACGATCCCAACAAGTCTTCCACAACAGAACGATCCCAGGCATGGGGCGGGATCCCTTCCAGCTCGAGCCAAACCTTATATCCCGCCATCGAGTGCACCGCCTGCGTTTGCCGGTTCCATGGCCTGAAAATGAGTCTGTCTCCTTGGAACTCCACCGATGGGTTCGCCGAGACTCTGTTCCTGAGCTCCGCCGAGGCGAACACGACCAGGAAGTCCTCCGGCCGGTGGTGATGGACCGAGATGAACTCCGGCGAGATCCCAAGCTTGCCTTCCAACATCTCCAGAACTCGCTCCGAAGAAATCGTCCGCCGCGCGCCGCCCACATAGGCCACCATGGCAAACTGGAGCCTCCTCTCCAGGTCCGCAACGATCGGAGATCGAGCGGTGATGCAGAGCGCGTCCAGGTCGTCCTCCGTCGCCAGCGACACCTGAAGGCGCGGCGGCGCCAGCGGTGGCCAGGTCGGGCACACAT
>NC_057808.1:165215895-165237322 GCF_018294505.1 Triticum aestivum | reverse complement strand
CCCTTGGGCCTTGCAATACAATCAAGTTGCTTCCATCTATGTAGTCTCGGGCACAATATAAGTTGTCGCTCTATTTGAATGCTCGTGGAGACAGAATATATAAAGCTTCGCTCAAACTCCAGGCGTTTCTGTAACATCTATGTAGTCTTAGGCACAATATAAATTGTTGCTCTATTTTGAATACCGGTGGATATCAAGTCGAGACAAATTATATAAAGTTTCACCCAAACTTCAGGCATTTTCAATTACAATGCGACTAGGGGTCGATGTCCTCGCGATAAACATGAAGTGCGACGCCCAAGTGGCCCTGCTGCGCCATGGTTACGTGGACTGTGCCGCATGAAGTAACAGATGACAATGCAATCCATGGCGTCCATTGTGTTGCGCACAATGACTATAATTCGAATGTTTATATTCTTGTTTTAATTAATACCATCCTAGTTAGGAACAGAATGTTTTACCTTGGAGCCAACTCGGGACATCATAACGTTTCATTTCACTTGAATGTTTTACCTTGGAGCAAAATGTGAGCATAATCCGAGTACCCCTGAACCAAGCTCTTTGAGTCGATTTTTGAATCGGCTCGCTTCACCTAGCTTCCCCTCCACACCACTGTCTTTGTCCCCTTGTCCTCTCGCTGCGAGAGCGCTTCTCGCGTCTCAGTCTCACTTGCCCCTTCTCTGACAATTTTTTTCTCTCCTCCATGCGTGTCTACCTCGTGCTTCCCCTCCCTGTACTGGATCGTTCTCTCGGGCGCTCAAATTTTGCTGCAAGTAGACGATCTTGCGGGAGATGCCACCTCGGGGGCGGGTTGGAAAAGGATGATCTAGGCTGGCAGAGCGAGTTGGCCATGTGTGGACTTGCGGCTACGAAATAATGACTGTCAATAAGATCTGTGCCACATATGAGTTGGTGGCTATGAAAATGAAGAATGACGGTTTGGGGTGTCAAGACCGCTCCCGGGAGCAGTTAAGTATTCGAGCAGCAGCAACATCTGCAAGAAACCTGCTTTTTTTTTCCCGCAAAAAAAAGTTGCACAGTCCAAAGGGGGCAAACATATATTATATGAAGGTGCAGGTAGGAGACTGATCATGGGAGATCAATCAAGAGGAGAACGATCTGAAGAAATCGATCAAGAGGGAGGAGACCGAACGAAAAAAAATTGATCGAGCATGAGTTGTGGCGCACGGAGAACCCTAAACCTGGGCTCATGATACCATGTTATGCGTTTATTGTGGCAAGTCCGGTTAACACAGTGGCGATTCGGAGCAGGGATGGGGTGGATGGAAAGGGTGTGCATGTCCTTCTCCATCATTATGGGGGTCCTAAACTAAACTTTCCAGTGCAATCAATGACTACTTTGCTTGAATTGTGTAGGGGTATGACATGGATCACAAGTTGGATCTTCATTTTCTCCACATTTCCATGCCTGCTCGTTGCTACGTGTATACCTTATTATTTGAAAACTGCATCATTCAGCAGTGATCAATTAATTCATAATCCTTCATACTGCAGTGCTTCATCTGCTTTGGTTGGACTATTAGATGGTTTGTTGCAATCTGGAGTTTCAGCTGCACCAAGAAAAAAGATAGGTAAGCACTAGAATTAAGACTTCACAAGTTAAGTTCTGAGGTTTTAAATGTGAAACACAAAATACCATAGACGCTTTCTACATCGCAGAAATCAGTGAACAGAAAAAGAAGAGGATGAAGTCTGATACAGATACAACACGATTTTCCTCTGCATCTATGAGGAGCCAACTTGACCAAGCTGCAAACCTTAAAGGAGAGCAGGTTTCATTTCCAGCTGAATTTCGAAATAGCAGTTAGTCTTTGTATTTCATGTACTTGTGGGTACATGGTACTTCGATGGCAAAGCTTTTTTCTTTCCATGTTAGAGAGGATATGAACCTTACTATATTCTTATATAGTTTCATGGGATTGCTTGCACTTGTTGAAGGTGTCAATTTTTCAGCAGTGTCAACATCCAAAATGTCCAGCATGACAGTCCGGTTGTTGAATTTGGATTTGTTCTTACAATCTTTTGCATAATTTATGCCTTTTTTAATATTCACGAGTGCTTTTAGGAGATTTGTCATTGCCGGAAACGGGAGACCCAGCTATTGTACTAGTCTACTCACAGGCAGCTATTTCTTTTTAATTTTTAAATTATTAATCTTCTATCTTATTTCTTTCTTATTATAACATTTGATTTCCAATGATTTATAATTTCTATTACGTAAAAATATTTATTTAAAATTCGTAAAGGCCTCCTTTCCCCGAATGAAGTCATGCATGTTTTTTGTTTTTGGAGTTTGGAGTCGACAACTAATTTAACTGAATTGACAACTAATCATATTTGCGCACACGTTACATTTAATTCTATCTTGGTGGTTGTTTGGATAACTAGCATTTGGAACAAGTTTTAGCAAAATCAGTTTTAAGAGGATTTTTAGGAAAAAAACAGTTTAAGTTGTTGGTTTGTTAAAAGTGGTTTGTAGAGTGCTTTGTTTGGGCTTAAAAACTTCAAATATGGTACTAGTTTGGGTGAGACTAGTATTGAATGGATTTTCATCTCACAACCGAATGTCCACGAGCTCTCGGCCTCCCGTTCCCCGAGCTCGTGCTCGGCCTCCTGTTCCCGAGCTCGTACTTGGCCTCCTGTTCCCGAGCTCGTACTCGGCCTCCTGTTCCACGAGCTCGTACTTGGCCTTCTGTTCTTTGAAGCTCATATTCGGCCTCCTATTCTATACATCATCTTCTTTTTAGAAGCTTTGATGCACGTACTTGATCTCCTGTTCCACGAGCTGCAGCATTGATGGTATGGTCACCAAAGGGCATAGGTCTGGTCGATGAGCCTACATCACCTCGTCGTCACAGGAGCCGGCCTTGATTATCGGCGCCACGGCGGACGTCGTGGAAGGGTTGCGTGCTGGTGAGAAGCTTGAGGAGCAGCACGCTGAGGCTGTACGCGTCGATGTCCCTCTTCTTGGTTAGCACGCCGAAGCCCAGCACAACATGTGGGAGGCGGACGACCGCTGAGAACCCAGCATGCGTGGAGCCGAACTCTTAGAGCCTTGGCGCCCATGGCCGCGTCGAGCAACACGTTGGAAGCCTTGACGTCGTCGTTCACCACCTGGGCAGAGACTCTCGGTGCTAGGGTGCACCTTGATGACCGCAGTTCTGAAGCCACCCTAGCCGACCATGGCCGATGTGAATCCCGCCTCATGGCCTCCATCTGCGCCCGCGACTACTGCATGGCGTCCTTGCCGCCGAAGCCAGGCTGCTGGACAACGGCGTCGTCGTCGTCGTCACCTCAGCCAGGAAGCCAGTTTTTGCAAAAAATGACTATTTGTCAATTCTCCAAAAACGCAGAATTATGCGTACATGCAAAACTGATTTTAGTAATCCGTGGATTGGTTACGTTGTGCAAATATAGTTTACATCAAAATCGGGATGAAATCAGTTTTGCTTAAATGGGTTGCCTACAAACACGGTATCCAAAGCATATGTGCCTTTGTATTTTCTTGTTTACCTACACGGACATAATAGCTATGATACAAAGAAACACAATCAGTTCTAATTCTGGTCTTCTGGATAATGGACTTCCTTTATTTATTTCTCAGTTTTCTGTTGATTTAATCATTGCTGTTATAATTGTAGACCTCTAGATAGACATGAAGGACAAACGTGCAAGTTATAGCATTAATCTATAATACCATGATACCTTGTTAACTTTGATTGTTTTGTTTAAAACTATGTATGCTTACTTATGTGCTTGTCTAACAGATTTTCACCCACATATGATCATATTATCAAATAATTAAGGTGCATATGTTTTCAGTGTCTTTAGTCTAAATAAAGTGCACCAAATTTAACTTTGCTTCTAGTAATATCATGGCTCGCTTGTTCAGTAATAAGTGATGGATTCAGCAGACACTATGCATGTGTATGAGTTAAAAAGTGCTGACCACTCATCCTTGCTAGGATTTTGTGTTGCACCTCTTGTTCTGGGTCATCGATAGACTTAAATGTAAATATATTTCTTACTGTCCAGGAAGACAATAAAAACACATTTGATTGACAAAAATTTGGATTGACAAAGAAGACTATTTCAACTGGAAAATAGCCATAGGTCTGCGATTCCCAGATAGTTTTTCTTATTCCAAATAATGGTTTATGTGGCCCAGACTTGTACTGAGATTGCTTTCGTACTTATACTTGATTGTATTTTGCTGGACTGAAGTTATTGAACTGTACAATTCTTGAACTTGGATCATATTCTAGCAATTGTATTCCTTAAGCCCACTGTATTATAAAAACATAACCTGTTTGTAGAAAAGCAATACGGTGAAACGGCCGTGATGGGTTTCTGTTCGACACGGATTGCTTGGTACAATGGCTTCATGCAATACTGTCCATTATGCAACCAGGTTTCTAGCAGTGCAGAATATGGACTTTAGCAAATGAAATACTAGTGTATTAGATCCAGTTATTCAAAGAAACAATGGTTTCAATTTTTCTGTAAAAATGGACGTACATTACTCAGCAGCGGTAGCTTCATGGTGTGGTAAATCAAAGTTTATTAGCATGCTTAAGAAAGAACATGAAGTGACAAACGGAGCATTACTGTTCGCTCTTGTTGGTACGTTTAGGTTGTAAATTTGTGACATTGTTGTGTCGTAAAATACTAAAGTTATTTAATTCACCATAGTATAGCACATACTTTTACATACACATTCATATAGCAGGTTGATCATTAGAGATTGCAAGAAATACTTCAAACAGGAGTTATTGAATAAAATAGTTAGAAGCTGCACTCTCATGCCAAGGTCCATGGAAGATTTGGTATATGTTGGTGATATTACACCAGTCAGTCACCAAACCGTTGAACTGACAACATCTATATGAATTATTTAACCATACTCTGTTTTTTCTCGCACATGTTAATGCAACTCCCTAGAAAAATCTTTTAATGAGTACTTCTACTCAAGGTTTTTTAAGAGCTAGGCGCTGAGTGAGTGTTTTGCCTCCGCCTTGCCCTTTTCTGACCAAAGCGAAGCGGAGCTTAAGCACAATTCGGCGCATGTTAAGCGCTAGGCATTAATCTTAAGCGCGCGCCTAGTTTTTCAGTGCTTGTAATTGTAGTGGACGATTATGCTTGAGTTTGAGAACTTAGCTCTTCATTTATTGTTCACGTTAGTTCTTCACATATTTGTGTAGTTATTTAATGTTGGACGTGCTCTGTCGTTTCAGGTTGCAGCTAGGGTAAAATCGGATGATGAAAAAGACGAGTGGTTTGTGGTGAAGGTCATACATTTTGATAAGGAAACAAAAGAGTATGTATATGTTTTATTTCCTTCTGTCTATTCTGCAAATTATTTTTTGTGATATAATAGCTGGTATGGAGAAAATAGCTTATGTTGAATTGAGTGAGTGTTAGGTAATACTAGTTAATTGTTGTTGGGGCTGTCTTATTAGTTACTGTTACTTGAAGAGGAGTCCTGATGCCGTGAACCTTTTTACTTTTTAAAATACCGAGGTAGACAAAACACCAATAAATAACAAGTCGAAGGTTTTAAATGACTGGGGCACGATTCCACAATTGAATACAAACAGGGGAACAAACAGAGTACTTGATGCATTGTCCAGAATACGATGTAAAATACACACTTTGATAGCCTGCTCTGCTAAACCTGCTTGGTTTCTGAAGTTGTGACCAGTTACAAAAATGATCTCAAGTGAAAGGACCTACTAGTGCAATTAACTACTACTCCTCGTACTGTTCTTAATTACACTTTACAGCAAGGTGTACTCAGGTACAAAAACATAATTGTTATTGGAACAGACACACCTCTCAGAACTAAACCGGTGTCTGCTTTGCATAATTCTGAGCTTGTGGCCATTCTGTATCCCAGGCCTAATATATAAAGGCACCAAGGGTGGCCAAATACACTAGACATAAACTGGTAGGCTAGGCAAGAGATCATGAGGGGATGGTCCGGACACCCGTGGCAGGGGTGGTCGAACCGGCCGTGGCGGGTGGTTGGAGATGCTGTCTGATGGCCTTGTTGGGCTTGTTGGTTTTTGATCCCTAGACCAAATCACCCAGGAACTATGCACGCGAAGTGCAAAGCTAGCTAGACGAGCTTGATTGATTCTCAAGCAACACACACGTAAAGGTAGACGTATACGTGAACTTGGCTTGGCCGGCGGCCGTAAGCTTCTTTATGTGGATCTGAGCTAGCTAGCTGATCAATCGATCGTACTTTGGTGGAACGTCTCGTAAACTTGCGAACTTAGACGGAAAAACACTGGATCGATTTTGATGGCTAAAGGCCCGAGTCGAGCCTTTGCTTTGTATTGATTTTCTCTTCTCGTTGGTCTGATTTTCTGGTTACAAGGAGCACCCCTGGGGTGCTTTTTATACACGTCCATAAGGGACTATGGAAATAGACCAGGACTAGGAATCCTAATACTACTAGGACTCGTACTGACTCCTTAACCTTGTTGCTTGACTGCATCTCATGTACTCTGACTTTGTTCCTCATCTCGATGAACTTCTGTCGACCGAGGGACTTCGTGAGAATGTTGGCAAGCTGCTCCTTCGTGTTCACGTGCTGAACTTCGATCATCCCCTCCTCAATGCACTCCCGGATGTGGTGAAATCGGGTATCTATGTGCTTGCTCCTCTCGTGATGAACCGGATTTTTGCACAATGAGATTGCAGCTTGGTTGTCGATCTTCAGTGACACCTTATGCACCTCCCGCTTTGCAAGATCAGCTAGGAGTCTTCTCAGCCACACTGCTTGACAAGCCGCCGTGCTTGCCGCTATGTATTCTGCCTCGCATGAAGACAACGCAACCACCTTTTGCTTATGAGAATTCCAGCTGATAGGATTTGGGCCAAGGTAGAATATCATGCCCATTGTGCTTTTCCAGTCATCCACATCACCTGCCATGTCGCTATCTGAGTATCCACGAAGGATCAATCCTTCCTTTCCCTTTCTGTACGTGTAGCCAAGATTAATAGTGCCTTTCACATAGCGAAGATTTGCTTGACCGCGCTCATGTGTTCGGTTGTCGGCTTCTCCATGAAACGACTCACGATCCCGACTGAATAAGCCAAGTCAGGTCGGGTATGCACCAAATATCTTAGGCTGCCCACAACGCTTCGATACATTGTGGTGTCTACCGGCGGATTTGAGCTACGCTTGCTCAACTTGTGTCGTTGGTCCATTGGAGCTTGTGTCTCGTAGCAATCTGCATGCCACACTTGTCCAATAACTTGACCGCATACCGATTGACATAGGGAAATTTCTCCGGAGCTTTGCTTCACTTCGATGCCCAAGTAATAGCTTAGTAATCCCAGATCGCTCAGGCTAAACTTCTTCATCTGCGCCTTGAAACGTTCAATTTCTTGCGCGCTATCTTCGGTGATAATCAGATCGTCGACATAAACTCCAACTAGCAGGTTTGAGCCTTTGGAGTTTTTTGTATAGACTGCGTGCTCGAGGGGACATCTCTTGAACCCGAGCGAGACCAAACTTCGGTCTAACTTTGCGTTCCAAGCTCGTGGCGCTTGCTTCAGCCCGTAAAGTGCCTTCTTGAGCTTGTAAACTTTTCCTTCTTCGCCTTTCTTCTCGTAGCCGAGGGGTTGTTCCACATACACTTCTTCTGTGAGGTCACCGTTGAGGAAAGCGGATTTAACATCCATATGATGAACCTTCCAATCCTCTTGTGCTGCTAAAGCTAGGAGCACTCTCACTGTCTCGATTTGAGCTACCGGTGCAAACACCTCCTCATAGTCAACTCCTTGACGTTGTACGTAGCCCTTTGCGATGAGTCTTGCTTTGTACTTCACAATGGCACCCTTCGTGTCCTTTAACTTGTAAACCCACTTCAAACCTATCGCCTTTTGGTTCGGAGGTCGGGTTACCAAAGTCCACGTGCCATTGCTCTCGATCGCTTTCATCTCCTCATCCATGGCGTGCATCCAACTTGAACTTTTGCTCGCCTCTACGAAGTTCGCTGGCTCCTCAACTCCGAGTAAACACAATCCGGAGTACTCGAGCGTAACTGGCTTTGCGTACTTGTAGACTTTCTTGAGGGGCTTATAGCGACGAGGCCCGGAAGAATCGGTTGTGGCTTGCGAAGGAGGCGACAGAAATTGTGTCGGCGTCGATGCACTAGAGGAAGACAGTTGAGTCCCGGGCGTGGTAGATGCCGGGTCGTCGGCATCCGCGTCACTGACATCCGCGTCGTCGGCGTAGTCGTCGTGATTGTGACCATCATCTTGATTGTCATCATCACTATGCGCCTCGTTGTCGATGTCGTTGCCGAGATCTCCGCCCGTGTCGTGCGCGTCGTTGTCGCTATCACCTTGCAACCCATGTGTGTCGTCGTCGGTGTCGACACCATGGTGACCACTACCATTGCGGTCACCTTGGTTGTGCGTCTTGCCAACCACCTGGACGTCTTCCCCTGCATCATCATCAGTTGGAAATTCAACTGTGAATATGTTACCGTTTGGAGCATCGTTGGCTGCTGCGCTCCAATTCCACGCTTGATTTTCTTCAAACACGACATCGTGTGAAATTTGTAGATGCTTGGTTCGTGGATCGTAGAAACGGTATGCCTTGGTGCCGGAACTCCTCTCGTATCCGATGAACACCATCTTGGTGCTTCGATCGGCAAGCTTTGAGAGATGCGGCTCCGCCGTCTTCACATGGGCCACGCACCCGAACGTCCGTAGATGAGACACATTCGACTTGCATCCGTAAATTGCTTCATACGGAGTCTTTGCCGATCACCACCTTCGTTGGAGCTTGGTGAGAAGATAGACTGCCGTCGAGACAGCTTCTCCCCAAAAAGTCCCTGGCAAGTTCTTGCTCTTGAGTAAACTTCTCGCCATGTCAACGACGGTTCGATTGCGGCTTTCAACAACCCCGTTCTGCTGCGGCGTATAAGGTGCCGTGAGGAACCTCTTTATGCCAATCTTCTTGCAGTAGTCGTTGAACTCGTTCGACATAAACTCCCCGCTGCGATCTGTCTGTAGAGCGCGAACCTTCAGCTTGTGTTCCATCTCCGTTGCAGCTTCAGCTTTTTGAACGCTTCGAATGCCTCATCTTTAGATCGTAGGAGAACGACCCACATGTATCTTGAGTAGTCATCTACCACAAGGAAGAAGTACTTCTTTCCTTCGTGAGTTGCTGGGGTGATAGGGCCACATAGATCACCATGGAGCAGCTCGAGTGCATCACTTGCACGATAGGTAGACTGAGCAGGGAACGGCCTGCAGTGCTGTTTTCCAACCAAGCACCCGTCACATACTCGATCAACATGGTCGATAAACGGCATCCCACATACCGTCTCCATCTTCGACATCTTCTTCAAGGTGTAGAAGTTACCGTGTCCAAATCTAGCATGCCATAACCACGAATCATCATCACTCTTGGCGAGCCAACACTCCGGTTGAGATTGATCAAGGTTGAGGATATAGAGCCTGTTTCGCGTGCGATTCACACGCGCTAGCATTTCGGAGGTTGTCGAAGATCGTCATCACTCCGTTCTCAATATCCACCTTGCATCCATTCTCGTCAAGTTTCCCGACAGAGATGATGTTGTTGTGAAGCCGTGGGATGTAGTATACTCCAGTGAGTATGCGATGTTCTCCTGTGAGACCCTCGAAGAGGACAGAACCTTGCCCGCAAATCTCCACATTTGAACCATCACCGAACTTGACCGAGCCTTGAACATCATATTCCAGCTCGAGGAACTTCTCCTTGCACCCCGTCATGTGGTTACTGGCACCCGTGTCTAGATACCACGACACGTTTTGGCTTCCGGATAACTTTGGTGTTACTTTTTTCTCATGAAGTAGCGCCTTCCGGTTTGGTTTCACAACCACCGTTTGGACGAGATCACAAACTTCGGCCATCAGAAGACCTGGACGTTCGTCTTCCTGCTTCGCCAAATTTGCCTTGATCTCCCGCTTGTTAGGCTCCGGACAATCCTTCGCAAAGTGACCCATCTCGTTGCAGTTATAGCACTTGACCTTAGACATATCCAAGTTCCGTGGCTTCCGCTCTTTAGATCGGTCCGCCTTACCACGACCTTGTGGCTTGCCTTTTCCTTTGCCTTTAACGGTTTGTCCGCCGCTCTTCGCGTTGCTTGAGCCTTCGCCAACGTTGCGCCTTCCTTTGCTACTTGGGGACTCCCAATCTGCGGGCGAGTACATGAGTTGGTCATCACCTCCTCCTTTGCCTTTCCGACAGCCACGAGCATTCTCTTCCCATGTCCGCAAGCGTCCGACCGCCTCCGTTATGGTCATGTCGTCGATGTCGTAAAGCTGCTCGAGCGTGCTGATGATGTACGTGAATTTATCAGTCACCGAACTGAAAAACTTCTCCACAATCTCGGCCTCCTCGAGCTGTGCACCAAGCGCGCGGATCTCTCCCACCAACGTAGTCAGACGCATGGCATAGTCGTTCACCGATTCAGTTTCCTTCATTTGCAACTTGTGAAATTGGCGCTTCAGCACTTGTGCCTGAGCCTTCGTGATGCGATCTTCTCCGATCCTCATCTCTTTGAGTGTGTTCCACGCCTCTCTTGCTGTCTCGAACCCCGCCAATGTCATCAGCACGTAATCCGGCACACACTGGGCTATGGCGGCCATGGCACCTTCGTCGCACTCCTCGTCGACGTCGCCGTCCGTTATGGCCTCCCACACTCGAAGGGTTTGCAGAGTGATCTTCATCTTCACTGCCCATATGCCGTAGTTGGCGTTGGTTAGCATCGGGTACTGCATGGGGATGTTGCAATGCGCCTGTACGTTGGCGCCGCCCGTTCCGTCACCACTAGTCGCTGACTTGCCGCCCTTCTTCACCTTGTCGCCGTTCTTGTTCGCCTTTGAACCGCCATTACTGGACTTGACCGACTCAGCGTCGCTGTCCCCCATCGCAGATCGTAGATCGTCGAGGCTCTAGATACCAATTGTTGGTTTTTGATCCCTAGATCAAATCACCCAGGAACTATGCACGCGAAGTGCAAAGCTAGCTAGACGAGCTTGATTGATTCTCAAGCAACACACACGTAGACGTATACGTGAACTTGGCCTGGCCGGCAGCCGTAAGCTTCTTTATGTGGATCTGAGCTAGCTAGCTGATCAATCGATCGTACTTTAGCGGAACGTCTCGTAAACTTGCGAACTTAGACGGAAAAACACTGGATCGATTTTGATGGCTAAAGGCCCGTGTCGAGCCTTTGCTTTGTATTGATTTTCTCTTCTCATTGGTCTGATTTTCTGGTTACAAGTAGCACCCTTGGGGTGCTTTTTATACACGTCCATAAGGGACTATGGAAATAGACTAGGACTAGGAATCCTAGTACTACTAGGACTCGTACTTACTCCTTTTCCTAATCCTACGTGTATTGAGGCAACGTGGTTAACTTCTACAGGGCTTGTTGCCGACTGTACTATGATGATTTAGCACATGGGGAGGAGCGTCCATAGTCATGCCCTGAGGATGTAGCCATGCCAGTGAACCTCGTTAATAAACCTTTGTGTTTGTGTGATTGCTTGTCCTTGTATGATCGACGTGCGCCTTGGATTATTTGATTGGGGCCATTAAAGCTATTGACAATATATAACGAGGTTTTCTATGGAGAGGAAGGATGCTAAGAGTGGGCATTGTCTGGTCGCTTGCACTAGGTCGTGTCGCCCTCTTGAGCTTGGAGGTTTTGGTATCTCTACTCTTTAGTACCTTGGTTGGGCTCTCGGTATGATAAGCTCTTGTTACAAAAAACAGACCTCTGCAAGCTGTGGTCGGCCTTCCTCATTCATGTTGCTCAATCTGTGCGAGTTTTTTTTTCTATGCGGTAGTTTCCGAGGTCGGAAGTGGAGAACAACACTTCTCGATGGATAGATGGATACACAGGCAAAGAATTGCTGACTTGCTCCACATTTGTTTCCTCATGCAACTTCTTTATTTGATCCATGCCTGGAAGTTAGCCTCAAAAGAAGTCCCGAGACATGCATGGACGACTCAAAGCATCGGCTACTCGATTGGTTGCTCCCGATTTATGCACAATGAGATAGTTAAACCTCTCAAGATATGCTGCCCATCTTGCTAGCATGCAACCAAATGCTTTTGATTTCTAAAATGCTTAACGGATTGATGGTTAGTGTAAACGATGAACTGTTTCCACAATAAATAGACTTTCTAAGTTCTTAAAGCTCTAAAAATAACATAAAATTCTTGCTGATAAGTACTCCATTTTTGATGGTTAGTGTCGAGAAGCTTTTTCGGTGCATTCCCGAGAAGTACAAGCAGATGGCTCGCTCGATCGAGTCGTTGCTGGACCTCTCCACGATGACGATCGAGGAGGCGATAGGCCGTCTCAAGGTCGTCGACACCGACGAGCCACAGCCTCCCTCGGGGCCCATCACCACCGGCGGGAAGCTGCTCCTAACTCGGGAGCAGTGGGATCCCAGCCTTGGTGACAGGAAGAAGGGGGAGCCTTCTTCCACGACGGGCGGCCGCAAGCGTGGCAAGCAGCGTAAGACGCGAAGAGGCCCCCCGGGCAGGGCACAAGGACGTGCCGAAGGTGACGCCCGCGGAGGCGCCAAGGACGGCGCCGCTGGCAAGCCCAAGCCGGCACAAGACAATAGTTGCCACAACTGTGGCCGGTTTGGCCATTGGGCCAATGAGTGTCGGCAACCACGACAAGGCCAGGCTCACGTCGCACAGGCGAAGGAGGAAGAGACGGCTCTGTTCATGGCGCATGCAAGCATTGAGCTATCCTCAGCGACACCAGTCGCAAAAGCTCTCATCCACCTCGACGAGCCAAAAGCGCACGCTCTTCTCGGCGATGGCTCCGGGAAGGACAAGACTACGGGGTGGTGCCTCGACACCGGCGCCACCCACCACATGACCGGTCGAAGGGAATTCTTCGCCGAGCTCGACTCCGATGCGCGAGGCTCCGTCAAGTTTGGGGATGCCTCCGCTGTGGAAATTAAGGGCGTCGGCTTCGTCATCTTCACCACCAAGGCGGGAGAGCACCGGCTGCTCACCGGTGTCTACTACATCCCCGCGCTAAGGAACTCCATCATCAGCTTGGGACAGCTGGATGAGAACGGCTCACGCGTGCTGATTGAGCATGGGGTCCTACGCATCTGGGATTGCCAGGGTCGCCTTCTCGCCAAGGTACCCAGAGGTGGAAATCGACTTTACGTCCTTGATGTGCAGGTGGCACAACCGGTCTGTCTCGCTGTCCGTCGGGACGACGAGGCGTGGCAATGGCATGAGCGCTTTGGGCACCTTCATTTTGAGGCCCTGAAGCGTCTAAGTGCCAAGGAGATGGTGCGAGGCCTGCCATGCCTCGACCATGTGGAGCAAGTTCTGCGACATCTGCGTGATGACGAAGCAGAGACGACTCCCCTTTCCCCAACAGGCGAGTTTTCGGGCCAAGGAGAGGCTGGAGCTCGTGCACGGAGACCTGTGCGGCCCGGTGACGCCAGCCACACCAGGAGGTCGACGCTACTTCCTGCTGCTCGTCGACGATCTCTCCTGTTACATGTGGGTGATGATCCTCGGCAGTAAGGGAGAGGCGGCGGACGCCATCAGGCGCGCACAGGTTGGTGTGGAGGCGGAGAGCGGCCGCAAATTGCGCGTGTTGCGCACTGACAACGGCGGCGAATTCACGGCGGCTGAATTCGCGTCGTACTGCGCCGATGAGGGCATCCAGCGCCAATACGCGCCGTACAGCCCGCAGCAAAACGGCGTCGTCGAGCGGCGCAACCAGACGGTTGTGGGGATGGCTCGAGCTCTCCTCAAGCAGAGAGGGATGCCGGCTTTCTTCTGGGGAGAGGCGGTGCTAACAGCCGTCTACATCCTAAACCGCTCGCCTACCAAGGCACTCGACGGCAGGACACCGTACGAGGCCTGGCATGGGCGGAAGCCGGCGGTCTCCCACTTGCGGGTCTTTGGCTGCCTTGCATTCGCCAAGGAGCTCGGTCACATCGGCAAGCTCGACGACAGGAGCACTCCGGGAGTCTTCATCGGCTACGCGGAGGGCTCAAAGGCCTACCGCATCCTCAACCCAAAACACAGCGTGTGCGCACGGTGCGAGACGTCGTGTTCAACGAAGGGCGAGGGTGGCAATGGGACAAGGCGGTGGACGACGGCTCGACGCCGACGTACGACGACTTCATTGTCGAGTACGTCCACTTCAAGGAAGCCGGGGGAGCAACCAGCTCCTCGTCGCCGGGCACGCCTACCCCGGCCCCCAAAACCACATCGACTCCGGTGCCTGCTACGCCGACGGCACCACAACCGGCGACGCCGCACACTCCAGCCCCGGCAGTCACCACCCCGGGCTCACCTTCATCAGCACCAGCTCACGCAGAGCACAACCCGACGAAGTTCGCTTCTCCGCTCACTCACGACGAGGAGCGGATCGACGCGTATTATGGCGGCGAACCGCTGCGGTATCGTACGATGGAAGATCTACTCGGCGACCAGCCGGTGCCGGGACTGGTGCCACGTGACCTGGAGGCGCAGCTACAACTCGCGTGTGAAGACGGCGAACCACGGTCTTTTGCAGAGGCCGAGAGAGACGCGGCATGGCGCGCCGCGATGCAGTTGGAGATGGATGCGGTCGAGCAAAACCGCACCTCGGAGCTCGCTGACCTCCCTCGTGGTCACCACGCAATCACCCTTAAGTGGGTGTTCAAGCTGAAGAGGGATGGAGCCGGCGCCATCATCAAGCACAAGGCTCGCTTGGTGGCCCGAGGCTTCTTGCAACAGGAAGGAGTCGACTTCGACGACGCTTTCGCTCCCGTGGCACGGATGGAGTCCGTGCGACTTCTCCTCGCGCTGGCTGCCCAGGAGGGCTGGCATGTCCATCACATGGATGTCAAGTCGGCATTCCTCAACGGCGACTTGAAGGAGGAAGTCTACGTGCATCAGCCACCGGGATTTGCGATCCCTGGCCAGGAGGGCAAGGTACTCCGCCTGTGCAAGGCTCTCTATGGCCTACGGCAGGCACCTAGGGCGTGGAACGCCAAGCTGGACTCCACGCTAAAGAAGATGGGCTTCGAGCAAAGCCCGCATGAGGCGGCCGTCTACCGACGGGGCAGTGGAGGAAACGCCCTGCTGGTGGGCGTCTATGTTGACGACTTGGTGATTACCGGCACCAAAGATGCAGAGGTGGCAGCGTTCAAGGAAGACATGAAGGCCACCTTCCAGATGAGTGATCTGGGGCTCCTCTCCTTCTATCTTGGGATTGAGGTGCACCAGGATCACTCCGGGATCGCGCTTCGACAGTCCGCCTACGCCAAGCGCATCGTTGAGCTAGCTGGGCTCACCGACTGTCACCCAGCTCTCACTCCGATGGAGGAGAGGCTGAAACTGAGCCGCGACAGCAAGGCGGAGGAAGTGGATGCTACGCAGTACCGACGCCTTGTGGGGAGCCTTCGCTACCTCGCCCACACACGGCCGGACTTGGCATTCTCCGTCGGCTATGTCAGTCGGTTCATGGAGCGACCGACGTCGGAACACCAGCAGGCAGTGAAGAGGATCGTCCGCTACGTAGTAGGGACCCTCGACCACGGCCTCCACTACCCTAGGTGTCCGGGGGCGGCACACTTCGTCGGGTACAGCGACAGCGACCACGCCGGCGACATCGACACCAGCAAGAGCACGAGCGGGATCCTCTTCTTCCTCGGCAAGTGTCTCGTGAGCTGGCAATCAGTCAAGCAGCAGGTGGCGGCCCTGTCCAGCTGTGAGGCTGAGTACATAGCGGCCTCCACCGCCTGCACTCAGGCGCTCTGGCTCGCTCGACTGCTTGGTGATCTTCTTGTTCAAGACACCAGAACGGTGCAGCTCCTGGTGGACAGCAAGTCCGCCCTGGCCCTGGCAAAGAACCCCGTTTTCCACGAACGGAGCAAGCACATCCGACTGAGGTACCACTTCATCCGCAGCTGTGTGGAAGAAGGGAGCATCGAGGCGAGCTACATCAACACCACGGACCAGCTCGCAGACCTGCTCACCAAGCCTCTTGGGAGGATCAAGTTCCTCGAACTCTGCTCCAGGATCGGGATGATTCAACCCTCCCACAAAACGACGTACAAGACTTAGGGGGAGAATGATGGATAAGTCTATGTACTAAGGTTTTTGTGGGGCTGCAGCACATGGTCCTTTGGCTGCAGCACATGGTCCTTGTGGCAGTTAGGATAGAATCCCTGGCCATCAAGGACTGGCAGTTAGGATAGCATCTTAGACTAGCATCTTAGACTGGCATCTTAGCAGCATCTTAGACTAGCATCTTAGACTGGCATCTTAGCAGCATCTTAGACTAGCATCCTAGCATATGCTTGGCTGGCTAGCAGCCTATAAGTATGTATCCCCAACCCCTCAGGTTGGCATGGCATTGTGTGAGAAATAAACCAACGAAAATTGTCCCAACTCTCCTAGTGTCATCCACAACTATGAAATGCTCAGGCTGAAAGGTCTAACACTTCAATCCCAAGAAAGTAGCGAAGAGGTCCAAGATAGGACATAAGAAACTGCTCACTAAGATGGGCCTTTACAAAGGCAATATACTCGGGGTCGTCGCCAGTGATGACCATGTCATCAACATAGAGAAGAAGAAGAGTTCGACCACGAGGAGAAAGGTGGACAAACAATGCTGGATCATGAGCACTCGTTGAAAAACCAGCGGCAGTTACCACAAAGGCAAAACGGTCAAACCAGGCGCGGGGGGCTTGCTTAAGGCCATAGAGAGAGCGACGAAGGCGACATACCATGCCATTAGGAACAGAATACCCAGGTGGTGGCTGCATGTATACCTCCTCACGCAGCTCACCGTTAAGAAAGGCATTCTTAACATCAAGCTGAGATACAGACCAGTGGCGTGCAGAGGCCACGGCAAGAAGTGTACGAATAGTGGTCATATGGGCCACAGGAGCAAAAGTCTCGTCGTAATCACGACCATGCTCCTGCTGAAAGCCACGAGCCACAAGACGAGCTTTGTAACGCTCAAGAGAACCATCAGAGCGAGTCTTAACCTTATAGACCCACTTACAAGTGATGGGACGGACACCTGGAGGAAGAGAAACAAGATCCCATGTACCAGTGCCTTCAAGAGCAGCAATCTCCTCTGCCATCGCGAACTGCCATTCAGGATGAACAACAGCCTCACGATAAGAAGTCGGCTCAAGAACAGCAGCACCAGCGGTTGAAAAACCAAGGCGATCAACAGGCAAAAGCGGACGAGGACGCAAGCCATAGGTAGGCTGAGACGAGGAGGACGGCACATCAGCAGACACATCCACATTACGTGAACGATGAGTGTAATACTGAGGAAAAGATGGAATACGAGAAGTAGCCAAGGTAGAATCAGGAGGTGGAGACGAAGAAATCACCAGGGATGAAGGTGCAGAATCCGGTGACCGAGGTGAGGAAACTGTGGGAGATGGTGGCGGCAAATCGACAAGATGTGGAGAAGTAGAGTGAGCAGGACGGAAAGACAAGGGCTCAACTGGGGTGATAGGTGTGTCAGGAAAAGTGAGGAAAGAGATATCCTTCACTGAAAAGGTCGAGGAAGATGGACGCGGGTAGAAGGGACGAGACTCATCAAAAGTCACATCCCGAGAAATACGCATCCGACGACCGATAGGATCCCAACAACGATAGCCCTTATGCTCATCACTATAGCCTAAGAAAACACACTCAACAGACTGAGCGGTCAGTTTGGTGCGTTCGCGAGGGGCAAGAAGAACATAGCAAACACAACCAAACAAGCGAAGCGTCGAATAATCAGGAGAACGATCAAAGAGACGCTCAAAAGAAACACTACCCTGGAGAGCAGCGGACGGCTGAAGGTTGATGAGATAGGTGGAGGTGAAGATAGCCTCGGCCCAAAAATGAGGTGGAAGAGAAGCGGCGATCATCAACGCACGAGCTGTCTCAAGAAGATGGCAATGCTTTCGCTTAGCCACGCCATTCTGAGCATGAGCACCAGGACAAGAGAACTGAGGAAGAGTGCCCTGCTCAGCAAGAACACCACGCAACATCTTGGAAATATACTCGCCAGCGAGTCAGCACGGAACACACGAATAGGCGAAGAGAACTGAGTGTGAACCATGGCAGCAAAACGCTTATAGATGGAAAGAACCTCACTGCGAGAAGTCATAAAATAAAGCCAAGTGTAACGAGAGAAATCATCTATAAAAATAATATAGTATCGATGGCCCCCTTTCGAAGCGAAGGGAGCCGGACCCCATACATCAGAATGGACTAAATCAAAAGGACGTTGAGACACCGACTCACTAGTAGGATAAGGTAACTGAATCTGTTTTCCTAGTCTACAACCCTGACACTCTAAAGAGACATCTCCTGAGACAGACCTTAGAAGACCTCGACGAACTAATGACGACAAGCGAGACCCACAAAGATGACTAAGTCGATGATGCCACTGCTGGAAGGAGCCGGTAGCTGAAGTGACAGAAGCGGATGGACTGGCAATAGTGGTGGCAGCGAAAGGAACATGAAGCCAGTCTAGCTCCCAAAGACCCCGAGAGTCACGGCGGCGAGGGCCAGCCCCAACCAAAGTGTGCGTTCGACGATCCTGAACAGAACAAGAGAACGTCAAGGATGACGCGACAACCAGAATCAGTAAGTTGACTAGCAGAAAAAGATTCATGGTGAGTCGAGGAACATGAGCAACATCAGGAACAGAGTAAGAGGGTGTGGTAAGATTGCCTCGACTAGCAACAGAAAGAGGAGTACCATCAACAGTGAGTACATGAACAGGAAAATCAAGCGATTTAAGGGAGGACAAATTTGAAGAATGAGAAGACATGAAAAGAAGCTCCGGAGTCCAGAACCCACGAGGATGTACCTGACTGTGTAGAGGGTGGTTGCTCAGTGCGGGAAGCATCAGTCACAGAAGCTGCTGTGACGCCCCCGATTTGACCGTACACTAATCATGCACGCAAATGTGTACGATCAAGATCAGGGACTCACGGGAAGATATCACAACACAACTCTAAAACATAAATAAGTCATACCAGCATCATAATACAAGCCAGGGGCCTCGAGGGCTCGAATACAAGTGCTCGATCACAGACGAGTCAGCGGAAGCAACAATATCTGAGTACAGACATAAGTTAAACAAGTTTGCCTTAAGAAGGCTAGCACAAATTGGGATACAGATCGAACGAGGCGCAGGCCTCCTGCCTGGGATCCTCCTAACTACTCCTGGTCGTCGTCAGCGGGCTGCACGTAGTAGTAGGCACCTCCAGTGTCGTAGGTGTCGACGGTGGCGTCTGGCTCCTGGACTCCAGCATCTGGTTGCGACAACCAGATAGAAAGGAAAGGGGGAAAAGAGGGAGAGAAGCAACCGTGAGTACTCATCCAAAGTACTCGCAAGCAAGGAGCTACACTACATATGCATGGGTATATGTGTAAAGGGGCATATCAGTGGACTGAACTGCAGAATGCCAGAATAAAAGGGGGATAGCTAGTCCTGTCGAAGACTACGCTTCTGGCCATCTTCATCTTGCAGCATGTAGAAGAGAGTAGATTGAAGTCCTCCAAGTAGCATCGCATAGCATAATCTTACCCGGCGATCCCCTCCTCGTCGCCCTGTTAGAGAGCGATCACCGGGTTGTATCTGGCACTTGGAAGGGTGTATTTTATTCAGTATCCGGTTCTAGTTGTCATAAGGTCAAGGTACAACTCCGGGTCGTCCTTTTACCGAGGGACACGGCTATTCGAATAGATAAACTTCCCTGCAGGGGTGCACCACATAACCCAACACGCTCGATCCCATTTGGCCGGACACACTTTTCTGGGTCATGCCCGGCCTCGGAAGATCAACACGTCGCAGCCCCACCTAAGCACAATAGAGAGGTCAGCACGCCGGTCTAACCCTATGCGCGCAGGGGTCTGGGCCCATCGCCCTATGCACACCTGCACGTTGCGAACGCGGCCGGAAGCAGACCTAGCCTAGTGGCGTTCCAGTCCAATCCGGCGCGCGCCACTCAGTCGCTGACGTCACGAAGGCTTCGGCTGATACCACGACGCCGGGATACCCATAACTACTCCCGCGTAGATGGTTAGTGCGTATAGACCAAGTGGCCAGACTCAGATCAAATACCAAGAACTCGTTATGCGTGTTATGTCGAAGTAACCGCGGACGCCGTCCAGGGCCAGGCCCACCTCTCGCCTAGGTGGTCTCAACGTGCCCTGTCGCTCCGCCACAAAGATCCACTTGCGGGTACTCCTACGAGCCGACCCGACTTTAGTCACCACAGGCATCATGTATAGAGTATATAAGTATATACCCGTGATCACCGCCCAGGTGATCACGGCCCGATAGTATAGCACAGCAGACGGACAAGAATGTAGGGCCACTGATGGAAAACTAGCATCCTATACTAAGCATGTAGGATTGCAGGTAAAGGTAACAACAGTAGTAGCAAGGATAGGCTATGCATCAGGATAGGATATCGGAAAGCAGTAACATGCTACACTACTCTAATGCAAGCAGTATAGAGAAGAATAGGCGATATCTGGTGATCAAGGGGGGGCTTGCCTGGTTGCTCTGGCAAGTAGGAGGGGTCGTCAACTCCGTAGTCGAACTGGGCAGCAGCAGTGTCGGTCTCGTAGTCTACCGGAGAGAAGAGGGGGGAAGAAACAGTAAATACAATGCAAACATAAGCATGACGATGCGTGACATGACAATGAGCGGTGCTAGGTGTGTCCTAACGCGACAGTAGGTGGTACCGGCGAAGGGGGGAACATCCGGGAAAGTATTCCCGCTTCGCGTTTTCGGACAGACGGACCGGAGGGGGAAAGTTGCGAGTTCGATAGGTTAGGGATGTGTGGTGGACGAACGGACTGCGTATCCGGATTCGTCTCGTCGTTCTGAGCAACTTTCATGTACAAAGTATTTCCATCCGAGTTACGGATTAAAAGATATGATTTTCAAAAGAATTTATTAATTTCTGAAATTTAATTAATTATTTAATTTAATTCGAAATTTGGATTTATGACATCAGCATGATGTCATGCTGACGTCAGCAGTCAACGTTGACCGTTGACCTGGTCAACCTGACAGGTGGGTCCCACCTGTCAGGGCTGTTAGCTAATTAACTACTGTTTAATTAAATTAACTAACTAATTAGATTAATTTAAACAGGATTAATTAACTTAATTAATTAATTAAATTTATTTTTATTATTTGTTTTAAATATTTATATTTATATTTTCTTTATTTATTTATTTATTAATTTATTATTATTATTATTATTTATTTTTAATCATTTTTTCTTTTTTTTCTTTTCGTTCTGTGGGCGCGGGGGCCCACCTGTCTGTGGCCCAAGGGGGTTCGGGCCCAGGGGCAGTGGCTCGTGGGGG
>NC_057808.1:165207173-165214998 GCF_018294505.1 Triticum aestivum | reverse complement strand
GACGTCGGGGCGAGCGGGGCGACGGGGACGAGCCCGATCCGATCTGGATCGGGGGAGGGAGGGGGAGAGTGGGGGGTGTCGGTGGAGGGTTAGGGTGAGGGAGTGGATAAGGGAATGGGGGCGTCGGTGGGCCGGCCGGCTGGGCCTGGGGGTTGGCCTAGTTGGGCCAGGGTCCAGTGGGGGGCTCCTTTTCCCTTTTTTTTCTGTTTGTTTTCTCTTTTGTATTTTCTTTCTTTTATTTATTTTCTTTTCTGTTTTATTTCAATTTAAATTATTTAGGCATTTTATAAAAATGTGTTTACTACACCATATTTACTTATGCAAAATATGGCATCTCCCAAACATTTTGTTTTAAATTTTGAAAAACTTTTATTATTGACACTAATTGAATTTAATTTATGAAACGGTTTTGGATCATCGCACGGTTAACAACAGTAACCGAGGTGACGTGGCATGATTAGCGGGGAATTACTGTAGCTTGATTACCCGGGCGTTACAGCTGCAGTACCCGTCGAAGGAGAACCTGAAGCGGCAAGCAGACGCTTAAGTCGCAGAATATCCTGCTCAGTCAAGGCGGTGGTGGAAGATGTCGGAGTAGAAGAAGAAGTCCCTGAAGCTGATGATCGCGCCTCACGCAGGTGTTTCTTCTTCTGGAAGCATTGATACTCAACATGACCATCCATATTGCAGTAGCCGCAGTGAGGACGAGACCGACCCTGGCCGCCCGTAGGAGTAGGCAAGAGCGGAGGAGCACTGGAGCGGGATGGAGTCGGTGCAGCAGGCGACATAATAGGAACTCGAGCAGCGAGAACAGAGGGAACCTCAAGTAGACCAGCACCCCGTAGGCGAGTCTGCTCAGTACGAATCTCAGAAAGCGCCTCCATGAGGGAGATACGACCACGAGCAAACAACTGAGCACGCCGGGGCTCAAACTCCTTACGGAGCCGAGATAAGAACTCGTAGACACGATGAAACTCCAAATCAGCTCGCACAGCCTGCCAACACTGACAAGTACGGCAACCAGCAGTGCGGAGAGAATCAAGCTGACGCCAGATAGCAGAACTCTGAGCATAGAAATCGTCAACACTGGAGTCACCCTGCTGAAGAGCATGTTCCTGCCGGACCACAGACAGATATAAGGCATCACCAGAGGGCTGATAGCGCTGACGGAGACGGGTCCACATCTCAGATACGGTAGGGAGCCCCAAGAACTCAGAGGCAAACTGAGGCAGAACACTAGCAGCGAGAACAGCTGCAGCACGGGCATCCTCATCAAGCCACTGAGTGTAAGCAGAAAGAGCATCCTCATCAAGCCACTGAGTGTAAGCAGAAAGAGCCTCATGATAAGTCTGAAGAGCCTCCTCATAAGTCAAAACCTGCGCATCATAAGCATGGACAGCAGCGTCATCTGCAAGCTTAGCTGCATCCTTCGCAGCTTGATCAGCATCGGCAGCAAGAACTGATGGCGTCGGCGGAGTAGGGGCCACAGGTGGAACCGGACACGGCGGACAACGGACCTCGTCAGAAAGAACGCCCGAAAGACGAATGCCACGCATATGAATGCGCATGAAGCCAACAAACTCGATGTAGTTAGTGCCATCAAAGATCACCGGACAGCGAGGAACTGCGACATAGCCTGACGGTGTAGACATTTTTTAATTTTTTGCAATCACCGGGCAGACAGCAGTACAGACAGAGGGTCCTGACGATCAGCCGCAGTCAGCGCTCGCGGCGGGAACAGATGGATGGGACGAGAACAGCAGCAGGGGCCAAATCCCGCGAGGGTGGCAGAGACCAGCAGCAGGGGCGAAATCCGCCTGCTGCTGTGCTGACTTCGTGAGAACACCAGCAGATGGATCGAGCGCAGCAGGCGGGTCCACGTGCAGCAGATGGATCGAGCGGGCGGGTGTTCTGGATTGAGGGGGGGTGAGGGCGATCGATCCGGAGTGGCGCGGTGACTGAATCCTCGATCTGGACTGGCGGGACGTGCGGGAGCTGGAACGGGGCGGCGGCGGGAGTCTCGATCTGGAGGCTGCACGGACGGGCGACGCGATCGGGACCGTGGAGGCAGATGGGGGTGGGCGAGAGAAGAACAGTAGCAGCCAACAGATCTGGCCACCACGGAGGAGTCGGCGGCCGCCGAAGATGAAGGCGTCGCGACGGTGGATCAACAGCACGAGTTACGCGTGCGAGAAAATTGACCTAGCTCTAATACCATGTTAGGAAATATGCAACTTGTATTTCCAGGAGGCCATAGGCCAGTATATATACATGTACAGGTGTGAAATATATGCAGGAAACCCCTTATACAATAGGGTAAATACGAAAGGTTACATGGCTATATATATATATATATACTCTAACAGCCATGACGGTGAACCTTGTTAACAAATCTCGGTGCCGTGCTCGTGTGAGTGCTTGGTCCTCGGTAGATCAACTATGCGCCTCGAATTTATTCTAACAGGAGGTAAGCATCGAGTTGACCATGGCGACCCTCCCTGTGTTGGACATAAGCTTCGCCTTCCAGGAAGGCAGTCTGTTGGCGATCTGGTCGACGAGGCATTGCATCTGGTTGCTAGACGGCTTGCTCATGGTCAGGGGGATCCCTAGGTAAGTGATCGGGAACTGGCAACCAAATTGCAAGCCGACCGGCGTCTTCTCGTCGTTGCTGCAATTGATGGCAGTGGTGGTGCTCTTTTCATAATTGGTACCTAAACCCAGAAGTGTCGCCGAAGAGCACGAGGATCTCCTTGGAGGCAAGGCGCATGCCTGCCGTCGGGTTGCAGAAGAACCACGCCATCCGCGTACAATAAGAAGCATGGGAAAGCAGACGATACTGGAACGGCGCGATCACACCAGAGTTGGAGGCACGAGTCATGAGCCGGCTCAAGCCGGCGACCACCAGCTAAAAAATCATTGGGGAAAGAGGGCGCAGCAGCGCGAGCACACCACAGTTGAGGGCATGAGAGTCATGAGCTGGATCATGGCGTTTCATTGGGGAATGAACTTGGGTTTGAGAGTATTGTTTATGTGCGATATTTATTTACCAGATAGACTATCAACTTCTGAGTAAGTACAAATGCAATTGCCATGATCATTATACGCAATACAATTTATAGCAGGTTAGCCTATACTATTCAGGGAAGTAGTACTCATTCACTCTTAATGAATTTGCAGATTTGAAGTACTGGATGAGGAGCCTGGTGATGATGAAGAGAGCGCCCAAAAGTTTGAGAGGTTTATGTCACAAAATTATATTCCCTTTGTGATTTCTTTGTAGTGTACGGGCGAAAAATGTTATTCTTGATCTATTCTGAAATGTCCTCAGAACACTGCTAATCCCTGAATTAATATTCCGTGTACCTTAGTTAGGCGAGTTAAGCAAATATTTGACTAATAAAGGGCCAATTTTGTTTTGATGTGTGGAGATGTTCTTCACCACAAGTTAGGCCAGTTAAGCAAAAAAAAAATGTTAGGCACTTTTAAGCTATGAACCAAACAAGCCATGAGTGTACTTGACCCTTGTCAATTGTTATCCCTGTCCGAATATGTAGCACACTCTGACTCTTAAATCATGCACTTTTCACCTCTAGGCTTCTCTTTCTGCCGTCTAAACAGCCATATCGTGGATCATTTCCTAGCAGCTACACATATACTCCATCCGTCCCAAAATAAGTGTCGCTGATTTAGTATAACTTTGTACTAAATCAGTGACACTTATTTTCGGACGGAGGGAGTACATCTTAAATTCTGGATATTTGACTGTTATTCAATATTGAGGACGCGCTAGCTTCTGTGTTGCCCTTCTGCTGGTAGCTTGAATGCTGTCTCCTTGGCAGCTATGCATCTACTGAGACCATTGAACTTTGATTTTTGTTGCACACAGCTTTTATTTTCACTGTGTGTCGCTGCTCCCTTCACATGCACTATTCTTTCCTTGTGGTACATTTATTTTTTATTTTTTTGCTAGCTGTCTTTTGTTCTCTGTCATCTGAAAAGAGAACAAATGTAATAGAACTCCAGTTTTTGAGGCGGTGTTAATGGAGAACCACATTCTTTATCCCTTTTCACATAACCACAGCCTTTTGGATATTAGGCAACACAGCAACCAAAACAGAGGATATGGCACCCTTTTGCCAGATGTTCACTGAACATGCGGGCCATACTGCTAAGATTTGGTGATCAGAGAGGCAAAAGGCTGGGTTAGTATGGTTATGTGAAAAGAAAAGAAACTGTGCTTTTGCCTGAGCACATCCGGATTAGGTGTGGTCCTGTGTAATTTACTCAGATAAAAAATGTTGACGAGTTTCGATGTTAATGGGTAAACATTAATCTGAGCCTCTGAGGTACCTTCATTTGTGGTGAGCAGATCAAGTGATGCTTTGTCTTTTTGCCACATAAGTGTTACTTTTTCTTGAAATTAATTTTCTTCTGATATTCTTTTCCCTACTAGTGTGTAATGAAAATTCCCCCCTAATGATATGCCGTAGGCCAGCTTTGGGAGTAGATGAGACCCATAAGAAACTATAAGAAATAGATGTAGTTAAGGACACCTTAAATTCGGCGATGCTGTTTGCATATTTGATATTCAGGGCTAACTCTGAAGAAGCTGCAAATGGTATTTGTGAATTGATTACTAGTAGATGAATACACCGGGCCCCTTTGGACTATTTGACAGCAATGAACTAGCTAGTACTCCCTCGGTTCACTATTATAAGATGTTCTAACTTTTTTATGATTCGGATGTATATAGACACATTTTAGTGTGTTTGTTCACTCATTTCAGTCCATATGTAGTCCATATCGAAATATCCGAAACATCTTATATTTGTGAACGGAGGGGGCAGTTTTTTATCGGACATAGTCAGTAGTTTATATCAGGCATAGTCAGCAATGAGCTAGCCAAACATATGGAGCTTTGGGATCTTTTGTCGGAGACAGTACTGAAACCAGGAGTAGAGGACTGGAAACTCTTAGCCTGTGGACATTATTCGGCTAAGTCAGTCTATAGAGGTTTTTTCCAGGGAGCTACCCTTTTTGAACCTTGGGTTTGCATCTGGAAGACCTGCGAGCCGTGCAAACGCCGTTTTTCATGTGGCTAGTGGCGCACAACAAATACTGGACTGCTGATTGTCTTGCTGGCATAATATGTGTATCTGAGCGCCTGAAACCCTAAGCTTTTGTCGTCCAAAATCTGCTACTTTGAATTTGGTTTTTGAATTTCTCGTCAGTTCTGAACTTCAGCTAGACAGATCCCTGAGACAAGGCTTGTAGGTGGCCGGGTGTGTGCCTTGTAAGGGTTCTTACCCCTTCTTTTCCTTCTCAATGTAATAATACACAGGTCTCCTGCGTGCTTGAGAAAAAAGGATATCCAGCGCTGTGATATGCTTCATCAAATTCTTAGTTAGTTCAGTTGAATTATTTGTTGGTCTGGACTTTTTACATCCAATAGTAGATTCTTGCTAGACTTTAGAGCTTACCTACTTGTGCATCTTCAAATATTGTCAAAATTTATGTACCCACCCTTGTATGTACAAATTTGCTTTCCCCTTATTTCTTAAAGGTCCATTCGATCATTAAATTTCCCAATTCCACATCAGTTGTCATATTGTACTATTTCTTTACATCTTGTTCTTTTTTATTTGTATGAATTTCAGTGAGACCATAGCTGTTTTATTGACTTTCCTTAAAAAAAAACTATATCCTTGCAATAAAAAGTTTTATTGGTACACTCTGGGCTAATTTGCCTTATCCTTAATGTCTGCGGCCCATAAACTGATGCTGTTCCATCCCAACCATGTGTACAGGAAATACAAGTTGCCTATGTCATATATTATTCCATTTCCAAAGAAAGGAGATCCGTCTAGTGCTCAGGATTTTGGACAGGGTCGGCAAGTCTTAGCTGTTTATCCTGGCACAACAGCATTATATAGGGCTACCGTAGCCTCTCAACGTAAGGTAACATCTTAACATGCACATGAATCCTCGGCAGATCATCAATTCTTCATAATAATGTGACTTTTTGTTCTGTTCACAAGGTTGGACATCCATATGTGTGGATGTATTCACTGTCGTGTTTTCAGCTTCATCTAGTTATGAATTCAATGGTGCCATTTTATTCTGTGTGAAACAGTCTCCTTGATTGTTAAAACCATTTAAATGGAGGCTACCTAGGAAGTGGGAATTTGAAACTTGTATAGGCTAAAAGGTGGGGAGTAATCTGAACGTCAGAATATTTTGTTATCATTGATTGGTGCTTACTGAAAGTAGTGAAACTGCTAAGCATTGATTGGTGCTTACTGATAGGCGAAGCTTGTTATAGTGTATTGCCTGTTATTCATACGCATCATGTACCCTTCCATTAAAGGACAGACCCAGTGTTAGAAGCTCCCACACCAGGTGGGGTCTGGGGAGGATTATACGAGGCAAGCCTCTTCCCCATGGACAGTGCAATGCAGAGAGTCCACGTCGAACCCAGGACTCCTTGGCACAAGTAGGGATTACTTCACCACTGCGCCAGGCCTGTCTTTTTACCCTTCCATTGTAATGCTTAAATTAACCAACTTCAACATATTTAACAAATTCGAAGAACTTGGGAGAATTGCATGGTCATAGTGTTAGCTCTCATTTTCCCTCCATATGCTCCAGATAATTAATGGTACTATGGTGTTCAAGGAATTCCTCTTGGATTCATGGACTCAATTTCTGGCCTCTTGCCACCAATCCCGGAACTCAGGAGCATTTTGAGGGATGACCTCGCTCAGATTTGCCCAAAAAAGCACTGAACTCCAAATGATGGTCACTACACTGCAACCCATGAAGAGATGATGAGCGGATTCTTGCGCAATTTGCAGAAACAGCATGCAGCATTATGAGGCAAATCACGCTTAGCGAGACGGTCCGCTGTCCAGACACGCCCCCTGACGACCAGCCAGAGAAAGAGTTTGCATTTTAGAGGAGCCTTCCAAATGGTGCAGGCAGTACTACACATGACCGATGCAGCGAAGTGTGCTTTATAAACAGATTTCGCCGAGTAGGTACCTTTAGGATGAGCAACAGAGAAAAAGCCCGACGAGCCAGAGGTGCCAGGGATCCACCCGCTCCTCCCCAACTCCTCACGCGTCGCCCCACGCGGTGGCCAGGGGGAAACCCTAAATCCTCCGCCGCCAGCCCCCCCACCCTTCCTCCCCCCTCCCTCGCCGCTGCCAAGGGGCTCGGCCGGGCAAAGCTCGACTGGAGCCGCCGGCGGCGAGGATTTCGCGTCCCTTCGCATGCAGGAGCTGGCGCGGTGGAGCTCCTTCGTGTCTGGGCGCCGGTGCCGCGGCTGGGTATCAGGCGCACGGTGGGTGGAGGTGCGTGCGGAGGTGGCTGTGCCAGCGGTGTGGCTTGGGCCAGATCTGCAGGGCGGCCGCCTCTCGCGACGAGGGCCGCGGCGGTGTGGGTCGGCCTCAGCTGTTGCGTTCTGGCGTGGTGAGGACTTTGACGTGGTGGTGCCTGCTCGTGGGTGCTCGATCCGTCGGGCTCGGGTGGCTACAAGCGGCCTGGGTGGTGCACTGGCCGGCGAGGCGTCTGCGGCGGCGGGTGCTGCTTAGCAGCGGGGTGTGGGTGGTGGTAGCCCATCCCTTCTCCTGGGTCTTGGTCAGCAGCGCGGTTGTGTGCGTTGCGGAGATGGCCGGACCTGGGGCTCGTGCTCGGGCGGATCGGTTTGGGGCCCGAGACGGGTTGGAGCTCTCGCTCAGGGTAGGTGATGGTGGGCTTGATCCGGGTGATCGGCGTCGTTGACCACGGGCATGGCGTCATTCGAGAGTGCTCGGCGACGGCCGTC
>NC_057808.1:165188318-165206810 GCF_018294505.1 Triticum aestivum | reverse complement strand
GGACTAGCTGGGAGGTGTGGAAGCAGCCTACCGTGGAGGCATTGACACAAATTTCGTGACTGATGCCGGGCTAGGAGTGAAAGGAGATGCCTTTTACTCTTCCTCCGTTCTGTGGTTGGTGCACCGTGATGTGGATGATGGGTGGTGGCTCGGACATGGATGCCGGGGCGGCGGCTCCGGAGGGTGGTCCGCATGGTTGGCTCTTCGGCGAGCACCATGTTGGTGGTGGTGGCTTTTCCTCTTGGTCCTGTGGACGGCAGGAGGTATAGCGGTGGTGGCCCGGGCACGCTCCTTATCTTTGGCAATGGCGTCGCCCTGATCCGGACCTAGAGATCTGATCTCGCCGCACTTGTCCTGAAGATCTCGTGGGGGCACAGGGGAGCTGCCGAGCGAAAGCTCCGCGCTTTGTCGCCGACGACGGTGACGCTCGCGGGCGCCGTTCTCTTCCCGAAGACGTCGTCGTGGTGCTCCTCTCCGTGTCAGAGTTCCGGGTGAAGACCCTTGTCCCTTCTGGACTCGACGATGGCGACACTTTGCGCCATTCTCCCTCCTGGGCGTTGTCGTGGAACTTAGGTGTTTAGGGCTTTGTGTGGCGTTGTTTTATGCTCTTCCAATGTACTCTTTCGGTAGCATAGTCGCTTGCGTTCTATGGGATCCATTTATCTTGGGATCGGCGTTGTACGAGGGTTATCTCACCATCTTGTATCATTCGGCCGTGTACTTGTTGTGGTTGTTGCTTTATATATAAAGCGGGCGAAAGCCTGTTTCGAGAGAGGTACCTTTAGGATTCCATGACCAGCTCCATTTGTCTTCAGCACCTTCTATAATCTGAACTTCAGAAATCACCTCCGATAAGGTTAAAACCTGATGAAAGATACGAATATTTATTTTCCCCTTTATGTCCTTATAATCCCGACTGCACTGACCATTGCTTCTGCTACTGTTCTTCTCTCCCTGGCTACTGGAGGCACAGAACTGAAAACTTCCGGCGTGATATCTTCTACTGCTGCGCCATTGATCCATCTATCGGTCCAAAAGAAACATCTATTCCCATCACGTAACTCAACACGAGCAGCAGCATCGAGTAGACGCCTTTCATGATTTTCCAAAGGGTTTATCAAGATGCTCCACACACGATTATTTGATGTACGTGCCTTCCAAGCCCAACGCAACCGAAGCACGGAGCTCATGATCTTTAGGTCCAGAATGCCTAGTCCTCCGCTCTCCTTCGGATGACAAACTTGATTCAAACTCACCAAGCAGTGGCCGCCTTTTACCACATTAGTACCTTTCCGAAGGAATGCTCTGCGGATTTTGTCAATGGCCTTGAACACCCATGGTGGATGGTCAAGGGACATTAAGTGAAATATTGGGATGGCTGATAACACTGCTTGGACTAAAATTAAATGACCGCTCTGGTAGAGGAATCCAGTTCGCCAGAGCCCTAATCTGTTTCTCAACTGGTCAATCAGGCCCTGAAAATCCTCCTTACGAAGCTTCTTCCTCTGCCTGCTCCCATGCCTTCTCAGCGCCGTGTGCACGCTGCTCCGTGCTGGCTGCAGCTCTCTTCCATCTCCTTCCAGCGACACGTCCAGGCTGCTCCTTGACGGTGCTACTGGTTGAACTCTATTCCCGTCTTGCTTGAAATTAAGGGTGACGGAGGTAGCACTGTCAAGCAGCAACTATGAGGACATGAAGGACACCCATGTCGGTTCGCCCTTGGGTCGCGAATCAGACAGCAAATCTGGAATGAATCGAACGAATTCGAACGCCAATCTAGATCGATCGATCTAGATCAGAGTTCGACAATGGTTTGAGCGAATCTGGTAACTATGACTCTGACTAGACGTACATTGCAATCTTGTAGTTTTGTGATGTGTGCAAAAAAGGTTAAGAAGACACTCTGTAAAGTATGTGCTTATTTCAGCATTTTGAACGTGCACTATTAATATTTAGCGCTATTGCCAGTCATGCAGGTGTTCTGTTATGTACCATTTTCCAAAAGGGGTGCTTTATTACTTAAAAGGTTTAAGCATTACACCCAGCCTCTGCATAACTAAGATGCACACAGCCACACAAAGTCCTCTGCAAGAACGAAAAATAGATAGGCGGAATACAAAGATAGAGTCTGTATAACGCCTAAAGCGGAGGTGGGCCAATCCTATGATCATGTTGCCACCCATGTTGGATAAAAGTATACCTCGCCGTATCCTCCAATCGTGTACACACCTCCGTAAATAGGTCTTGATTCTCCACGCGTTGTAGAAAGGACCATAAACGAAGAGTCCCGGTACATCTGTAGATAACATGCATTAGAGAAGTACTTTTATCGTTAAAAACCTTATCATTTCTACATAGCCAAAGCGACCAAATAACGGCTAGCGCTCCCACCCTAAGAAGAGTTCTAAACCTGTGATCAATCCCATGTAACCAGTTGCCAAATACATTGGCAACACTACAAGGAGGATACAAGCCAGAAGCTATCTGGATGACTGACCATATAGACCGAGCCAATTTGCATTGGAAGAATAAATGTTTTATTGTCTCATCATGATGACAAAAAACACATCGCGGACTTCCATGCCAATTCCTCTTGATAAGGTTATCTTTAGTAAGAATGACTCCGCGACGAAGATACCATGCAAATATTTTATTCTTAAGAGGTATGTTCATCTTTCAGATCTTATTATTATCAACTGGCACATCAGACTGGATTAACGCTCTATACATAGACTCCACTGAGAATTTTCCATTCTCATGTAGGTTCCATCGAAATACATCAGACCCATGTGACAATTGCACCGTGGACAACCGTTAAAGCAGGATGTACCACGATTGGAGTCTAGGTCCAATTAAATCTCTTCTGAACGTCACATTTGGCGGAAATGATTCCATTACAGTGGCAATAGTATCACCCTTGTGATGCACAATGTTGTATAGAGCCGGATATTGTTCCCGGAGTGTGGCATTTCCTAGCCACTTGTCCTCCCAGAATCTAATTTCCGAGCCGTCCTTAATCGAGAAGGATCCATAGGAGAAGAAATATTCTTCGTAGCCATTAGACCCGCCCAAAAGTGAGAATCCCCAGGCTTCCAGTATACTTGGGATACCGCCTTGGAGCCCACATATTTTCTCCTCAGGAGGGTTTGCCATACACCATTTTCGGTCAGTAATTTAAACAACCATTTGCCGAGGAGGGCCCTATTCTTAACCTCAAGGTCATGAATGCCCAACCCGCCTTGGTCTTTGGGACGACAAACCACACTCCATTTAGCCAGTCGATATTTCTTCGCTCGCTATCTCCTTGCCAAAAGAATCTTGATCGGAAATAATCCAATCTATGTAAAACTCCTTTTGGCAACTGGAAGAAGGAAATCATATATAGTACCATATTACTTAGTACTGAGTTTATGAGGACCAATCTTCCACCTAGAGACAACAATTTACCTTTCCAACTGCTAAGTCTTTTTTGCAGCCTCTCCTCGACATGTTTCCATTCAGCATTTGTGAGTCTCCGATAATGTATTGGTATCCCCAAATATGTGATCGGAAACTGGCCCAACCCACATCCGAACAGTTCAGCGTACAGGTGGGCCTCGTCTTGAGCCTCACCAAAACAAAACAATTCACTTTTATGAAAGTTGATCTTCAGACCTGAGAGTTGCTCGAATGCTGATAAAATTAATTTCAGATTTCTCGCTTTCTCGAGGTCATGATCCATGAAGAGAATCGTATCGTCGGCATATTGAAGTATAGAGAGACCACCATCAACTAGATGACTTACTACTCCATCAATTTGGCCATCAACCTTGGCACGCTCAATCATGACTGCTAGCATATCCGCCACTATATTGAATAGCATGGGCGATACCGAGTCACCTTGTCGCAATCCCTTCTTTGTTTGGAAATAGTGTCCAACGTCATCATTGACCTTAATGGCAACACTACCTCCAGAAACGAAGCTATGGACCATAGCGCACCACTCTGCAAAAAATCCTTTCATTCTGAGAGTCTGTTGAAGAAATGGCCATTTGACTTTGTCATACGCTTTTTCAAAGTCTATTTTGAGTACCACCCCATTCAACTTTTTCCGATGTAATTCATGGACTGTTTCATGAAGGATAACAACTGCATCTAGGATGTTTCTTCTTTGCATAAAAGCAGTCTGTGAAGGACGAATCACATGTTCAGCAACCGAATTTAGCCTAATAGTCGCAACCTTCGTGAATATTTTAAAACTAACATTAAGGAGGCAAATAGGTCTATATTGTTGTATCCTTTCAGCCTCATTAACCTTAGGTAATAAAGTAATCTCACCGAAGTTTAAGCGAAACAATTCCAGATGGCCAGCATGTAGGTCGCTAAACAAAAGTAGGAGATCCGACTTGATGACTTCCCAGAAGTTCTGGTAGAACTCAGCGGGAAAACCATCTGGACCCGGGGCTTTGTTCTGCTCCATTAGGAAAACCGCCTTTCTAACTTCCTCCTCGGAGTATGGGGCTGTTAGAAGGCCGTTTTGCTCATCAGAGACCTGGGGGATGTCATCCGTTCGGGACTCATCCATTGAGAAGTTACCTTCCTCTGGGGCTCCGAACAAATTTTTATAATAATTAGTGATATAAGATTTAAGTTGCTCATGTCCCTCAATCATGCCCTCATCCTGTTGTAGGGAATGAATAGTTTTCTTCCGGTGTCTGCCATTGGCAACTCCATGGAAAAATCTAGTATTCGAATCACCTTTCAGGATAAATTGAGAGTTACTATGTTGGTACCATAGATGGACAAATAAGGGCTCTTAGCAGTGTTCCCGATACAAGACATGGTAGCTGCTCTTTGGTGTAGAAATGCATGTGGATACTTTTGCTAGAAATATCACAAAACTTGGAAAACAAGTCCTAACAACTTTGGAAACCCGAGGTACTTTTCCAGTGCACAAGATGAACTTTCAGGATACACTCGGGCTCTCTTGGCCTGCCTAGGTGCATCGCATCACCTGGATCCTGTGGTATGATTACCATGGGAGCAACTAATTGGGTGGCACCCCATGGCTGGGTGTCCCAGCGGACACTTTTCTGGTGCGCGGGAGCGTCCCAACGCTGCCTCGCGCGCCAAGCGCTTCCCGCACCGGGGCGGTTTGGTTTTTTTCTTGTTTATTTTTATTTTTTGGGGGGTTTGATTCGGTTTTTTTCCTTTTTTTTGTTTTGTTTTGCTCTTTCTTTGGTTTTAGGACTCGAACCCGTGACCCCGTGACCTCAAGGTCACAAGGTAACAACTTCACCGCTGCGCGAAAGCTCCCCTACCCCGGACCCTGCAGGGAAAGACTGCGTACAAAAGAACTAAAGTGGTCGGACCCTTCCCCGAACCCTACGCAAGCGGGAGCTACGTGCACCTGGCTGCCCTTTTTTTCTTTGTTTTTTTGGTCTGTCAGCAGCGTGAAGCATGGTAGTGCTTCGCGTCTGCGTGAGCGCAGTAGTGCTTCCCGTGAAGCAAAGTAGTGCTTAACCCACGCACGGAGCACAATTTGTGCTTCTGTCGGGAAACACAGTTTAGTTTGTATTGGGAGCACAGTTTAGTTCACACTGAAGCACAAATTGCTACTAGCTGGAAGCATAAATTTGCCCCAAAAAAGTTCATCGAAATCTACCAACGTGGGATAGTTTGAAAATCTCGATGCGAGAAAGGCAACGGTGAAAACAGTTCGTGATTTGGACACGCGGTTCAGGAGATAAAACATTTGAAAAAACGGATCTACAAATAAACACACAAACAAACCCATCGGTGCCTCCCATGCATGGGAAAAAATGCCGACAAAACTCCCTGGTTGCAAAAAGTGTCGCACATGCAGTGCACCACTTGTCACCACCAGAGGAGGTGTGAGTGACCTTTGCTAGGGGTACCCCTTAACGATTTCGGAGTACCATTGTAGTTATGAACATGGTTGTTGGCATTGGCCTATTATTGCATACGCCTACCCCAGGAAGGTGCCTGTAAGAAGCTGATACTAACTTGGTTCACTGTAGTTAATTTGATTACTACTGTGTTGCGTCACCTGAATCCTGAGGCATGATTACCAGTGTGGTTACGAACATGGCTGTGGGATTGGGCGTATGGCACGCATACTCTAGGACAAGTTGATACTAGCTTGGTTCACCATAGTTAATGTGACTACTACTGTACAAATAGTATTATCTTGTCAATATTAATGCCATTAAAGGCGTAATATATTAGTATTATTTGTCCTGTTTATATACATGCTTCAGCATTGTACAGTCATTCCATCTGGGTGGCATAAACATGATTTTTACTCGGTTAATTCCTTGGCATGTATGAAGTTTGTGGAAGCCGTATGTGCTGTTTAAAGTCACCAAGTTGCTGTTATCGATCTGTTCTATCTTTTCCGTTATTTGCTATGTCACTAATACTCTCTTTTTGCCATCATGTGTTGAAATTGCACTGCAACAAATTGCAGAGGAAGTCTGATGAGTACGTAAACATAGACCCAAACTGCTATCTTACTTATTGTTATGCAAGATATCCTCTGCAATAATAGTAATGTCCACCTTTTCTGAAGAATACGTTGTGACTGCTACCTTAATTTTGATAGTTACAATCTCTTATTTGATGATGACGAAGAGGATGGGAATCTACCAGAGAGAGCTGTTCCATTTTACAGAGTGGTTGCGCTCCCGGAGGGCCATCGGCAATGAAAAACCTCGACATGGACATCTGGCTTGCTCTAGCAAATGATAGTGTGTACGAAGATGACAGTTTTCGAGCCTGATGATGTCGTAATCTTATTTTACATGCAGCCGACTACACGGTGCAGTTCATATGACTGTACTACTGTACCATTGTATGTATATATCTTGAGTTAGAGTTGGCTTGCATGCCATGTACTGTATTTCATAGGCTTTGCAAGTGGAACGTTATGTAAATAGAAGTCGATTGAGCGTTGTTTTAGAACATTAAGTGGCCCTATCAGAATATATGTTTGCCTCACTTCACACGTTGTAAAATACTTTGGTGACAATCTGATCAATTACTCCTGGCTTCAACTAGATTCCTACCTATATATAGTACTCCGTAGAACAATTGTTCTACGGGTTTCGGTTCAAAAAAAGAAAAAGAAAACTAGATTCCTACCCATTTTGCCAGCCTCGGTTCCACGACAAAGGTACTCCTTAGCCTTTTTTTTTCAAGGATGCGTCTACCTTAGACGTATCTTTACTGTTAAAGGGAAGTTCAGTCTTTTTTCAGACACCTATAACTTTATCCATACTCCCTCCGTTCCATAGTGCATATAAATTTTCTGAAATGTCAAACTTTACAATAAACCTAAGAATAATAGTAAAATCTTTTGAAGATATCTTCTTTGTGGTGTCAATCCTTGCAAGACAGAAATTATTCTAAGACATTAAAGAAAGTGCAATTGGATCAGAGCAGCAAGACTACCACTCTTACCACTCCTTTATCTAAAGTCCATTGAGTCGTCCAACCAAATTGATGGGAAGCCATGATTGATGAACGAACTTGGGTTGGGGATAATGCCCTCTAAATGTAGGTTGTCGAACAACATTGTGTTGAGGAATGATTTCAACTTCACAAAGAATGAAACTAGCGAAAGTAGTACGACATAATAACATAAACTCATCAGATCACAAAATTTTGGGCTCCATGGCACCATGATGGTAGAGAAAGAAAACATATTTCCAAAAGTCGTCGCTGCTAGTCGATTACTATTGCTCGTCTCCCTGCTAGCAACTCAAGCTCTTGTGTTGCTGCTTTGTTGCCCGCTAGCCATTTCTTGCCAAGGCTCTATTGTTATTGCTGCTTCGTTGAGGCTCACTATTGCTCTCCTATTCCATGTCCGTTGCCACCACAAGCAGCCAGGAAATCGATCCATTCACAGTCGTTGCTGTCAAGGAGGGCCTCCTAGGAATCGCTCCATCACAACCATTGCCGCTAAGAAGCGCTGCCCAGGAATCGTTCTGTTGTAGAGAAGTTGATAGATGCAAAGGTGTCCCGTCTTTCGATGAGATGGTGACATCGTTTCGGAAGAGTAGATTTTGACGATCTGACTACGAACGGGCGAGGACGTCGCGCCTTAGCAATCGCTAAACCAACTCCAAGAGGTTATTGACTACGCCGGAGCACGATCAACCTGACCACGAAGGTCTATTTCCTGCAAGCAAACGAAAAACAAGCAAGAAATTAAGATTGCAATATGAATATTGCAAATATAAGATGAAAGCTTTATTGATCAAGGTGGGGTTCTGTGACGTCTTGGTCTGGTCGTTGAACACAAACGAAGTACGCGAAGTTGCAGCTATGGCGAACTTTTAATCTAAACAAAATTCAAAATCTAAACGACGCACTAAGGGTTGTATATATGGAGGAAGATTGGGGAATTTCGTGGCCCCTTGGTGGAGGGGTCCGATACCAACCCTAACTTTGTTTTTCCCATATATACAGACTCTAAAAACAGCCTATACTTTAGTATTTCAAAATTACATGGGCCTGGCCCAATAATAAGGTGATGCAACACCTATAATAGTCTGTGGACGAAATTTATGAAGTGGCATCTTGTATATTTCGTCCAAGGCTTCATGCACTCATTATGGTGGCTTCAAAGTCCTGAAATCATCACTTGTAACTCCGTTCTTGTTTCCCTTGCGCATGCCATCATCTCCATGCTTGATCTTTCTCCAATGTTCATCCTTCTTGTCCAAGCTAGGCCCTTCATTTGTAAGCAAGACAAATGTATCCAATTTAGGCACCATCATATTCACATGAACATTAGAATCATTACCAAAAAAAGTACCTGGTAATTTAATTGGCGTGCGCGAGCTCTAGTAATTGGTCCAGTATGTATAGCAACAAGGGCTGTGGCTTTAACAATGGTATTGATGTCCTCATCATCCTCCCCTTCTTGAAGTGTAGTCGTCCTCGACAGAAGCTCATCTTCCTCACCTAAATAAGGCTTCAAATCTGCAATGTTAAAAGTGTGACTAACCCCAAAATTTGCAGGCAGCTCAAGTTTATATGCATTATCATTTATTTTCTCTAACACCTTAAAAGGACCATCAACACGTGGTATTAGCTTTGTTTTGCGCAAATTAGGAAATCTATCCTTACGCAAATGTAACCAAACAAGATCTCCAGGTGCAAACACAACATGTTTTCTACCCTTATCTCCAGCAAGTTTATTTAGCATTCATACGCTCAATGTTCTCCTTACTTAACTCATGCAATTTTAAGATCAATTCAGCACATTGTTTAGCATCAAAATTAACCTTCTCCAAAGATGGAAGAGGTAACAAATCAATAGGTGCATGAGGTAGAAAACCATACAAAATCTCAAAAGGGCACATCTTAGTAGTAGAATGCAGCGAACGATTATAAGCAAATTCAATATGAGGCAAGCATTCTTTCCATATTTTCTTATTATTCTTCAAAACAGCCCTAAGCATAGTAGACAATGTTCTATTGACTACTTCAGTTTGTCCATCAGTTTGGGGGTGAAGAGTAGTACTAAAAAGTAGTTTAGTCCCCTACTTAGCCCATAAATATCTCCAAAAGTGGCTATGAAATTTAGTATCACGATCTGAAACAATGGTATTTGGCACACCGTGCAAGCGAATAATTTCACGAAAGAACAAATCAGCAACATTAGCAGTATCATCGCTTTTATGACATGGTATAAAGTGTGCCATTTTCGAGAATCTATCCACAGCAACAAATATGCTATCCCTCCCCTTCTTTGTTGGAGGTAAATCTAAAACAATGTCCATAGATATATCCTCTCATAGAACACTAGGTACATGCAAAGGCATATATAAACCATGAGGATTGAGTCGTGACTTAGCTTTTTGACATGTAGTGCAGCGAGCAACAAAACGCTCAACATCCCGTCTCATCTTTGGCCAAAAGAAATGTGTAGCAAGTACTTCCTCCGTCTTCTTGATGCCAAAGTGTCCCATTAATCCTCCTCCATGCGCCTCCTGCAACAACAAAAGACGAACGAAGCTAGCTGGAATGCATAGCTTGTTAGCACGAAACACAAATCCATCGTTAACGACAAACTTGTTTCATGTTCTCCCTTCTTTATAATTTTGCAATACATCTTTAAATTCAGCATCATGCACATATTGATCTTTGATGGTCTCCAAACCAAATATTTTAAAGTCAAGTTGTGAAAGCATAGTATAATGACGAGACAATGCATCAGCAATAACATTTTCTTTACCCTTCTTGTGTTTAATGACATAAGGGAAAGTCTCAATGAATTCAACCCATTTAGCTTGTCTACGGTTCAGTTTTGCTTGACTTTTAATGTGTTTCAAAGATTCATGATCAGAATGTATAAATAATTCTTTGGGCCACAAATAATGTTGCCATGTTTCTAAGGTCCGCAAGAGCATATAATTCTTTATCATAAGTAGAATAGTTCAGACTAGGCCCACTCAATTTTTCAGAAAAGTATGCAACATGTTTGCCATCTTGTAATAACACACCCCCTAATCTGATTCCACTAGCATCACGTTCAAGCTCCAACACACTACTAGAATAAGAAGATTTGCCATCAGCCACTTCTTTGCCGTCTGCTAGCAGACGGCAAAGGATGGCTTTGCCGTCTGATGAGGACATCAATACCATTGTTACACCCACATCCCCTGCTGCTATACATACTGGGCCAATTACTAGAGCTCGCGCACGCCAATTGAATTACCAGGTACTTTCGTTTCTTGGTAACGATTCTAATGTTCATGAGAATACGATGCTGCCTAAATTGGATACATTTGTTTTGCTTACAAATGAAGGGCCTAGCTTGGACAAGAAAGATGAACCTTGGAGCAAGTTCAAGCATGAAGATGATGGCACGCGCAAGGGGAACAAGGAAGGAGTTACAAGTGATGATTCCAGGACTTTGAAGCCACCATAATGAGTGCATGAAGCCTGGGACGAAATATACAAGATGCCACATCATAAATTTCGCCCAGAGGCTATTCTAGGTGCTGCATCACCTTATTATTGGGCCAGGCCCATGTAATTTCAAAATACTTGATTATAGGCTGTTTTTAGAGTTCGTATGTGTGGGGAAACAAGAGTTAGGGTTGGTTTCGGACCCCTACTTCAAGGGCCACGCAATTCCCCCCTCTTCCTCCATATATACAACCCTTAGGGAATCGTTTACACTTTGGGTTTTGTTTAGATTAAAAGTTCGCGATAGCTGCAACTTCCCGTACTTCGTTTGTGTTCAACGACTAGACCAAGACGTCACATAACCCCCATCTTGATCAATAAAGCTTTCATCTTATATTCGCAATCCAGATTGCAATCTCAGTTTCTTGCTTGTTCTTCGTTTGCTCGCAGGAAATAGACCCTCTTGGTCAGGTTGATCGTGCTCCGGCGTGGTCAATAACCCTCGGAAGTTGGTTTAGCGATTGCTAAGGCACGACGTCTTCACACGTTCGTAGTCAGATCATCAAAGTCGACTCCCACAGAAAACGATAGCTATCTCATCGAAACATCGGGACACCTTCGCATATATCAAGTGGTATCAGATTTCCAGGTTGCTCGGTGAGTTTTTACAGTTTTTCGTAGTTTAGATCGAGTCTATTCTTCATACCTACAGTCCACGAGAAAGCCAAAAAAATTAATAATTTAGGGTTAGTTCATCATATCCAAACCAATATGAGCCATTGCATAATCTTTTCTGTATTTGCTTTGTTGAATTTTCGGTTGCATCGTCGTGTCAAGTTGTTGGTCTTAGCGTCTAGTTTCCCTTAGAGTTTCGAGTTCTGTTCACAAGTTGTCACGCCGTCGCTGCACCATCGTCATCGCTCCTGCCATATACCACCACCACCAACATATTCCTTACCGCTGCCATATACATCCGCCTGTCCACCACCAATCCGAGTCCACATATACATCTGCCTGCCCACCACCAATCCGAGTCCACATATACATCCGCCTGTCCACCACCAATCCGAGTCCACATATACATCCGCCTGTCCACCACCAATCTGAGTCCACATATACATCCGTCTGTCCACCACCAATCCGAGTTCTTTTCATATTAGGTTTGTTTTCGAGATCCATCTATTTTCTGATTCGTGTTTCCTTGCCTGAGTAGGTTTCAAAAAAAAAGTCTAGAGACCCTAGGGCAGTTTTTAGGCCAAAATTTCGGCTGGTTAAAATATTTTTTCCCTATCCTGTTTTTACGCTTTTCTGAGTCTTTTGAGACACGTGCCATCATAGTGAATTTTTATGGCACTTTTTGGTCGTCGCTGCCCTAATTTCCGAAAAAATAGTCAAAAAAATTTCGTGCCTATCTTGTTATTTTGAGTTGGGAAGAGTTTTGAGACACTCGCCATTAATGATTTTTCACAAAAAAAAGAGCGAAAAAAATTCTAGAGTGCTTTTCCCTTGTTTATGTGCTGCGCCGTGATTTTGTTAGTGTTCTAGGCTCGCGTCTCTAGTAAGGTCTAGCCTAGGACCAGCACAGTACCATCGCTGAGCGTTTATTCAACTTTGCATCTCTGAATTGATTATTGCTGACCCTTTTTGCTACCATATAATAAGCCTTCCCAGCTCCACATACATCTACGTCGTGCGTTTGACACCACCTGGCAATCGCGCTATCCAAGCTTTTGAGAGTTTTGACTACAACGGTTGCCGATCACCACCTGCTGCTTGGTAAGAACTGGTAAGACTTTGCGATTCGCTTGACGGATTTGTGACACACCAACGCCACTTCCTAGTAGTCTGTAGGATCATATTCTTGTGTGCTTCTATTGCTGCTAACCATGGCAGGGTCACACGCCGACGAGACCGACTGGGAGAACTTGACAAACAAAGAGTTACATGATAAGTTTCAACAAATGATGAGTGGACAGGTGGAAGATGTGCTAAACATATTTGAAGAGGCCATGGAGAAGATAGATGGCAGTGAGAAGGCGTTCGAAACAAAGCTCGATAACAAGTTTAATGAATTGCTCACGCGTCTTCCACAACCACTGCCCGCTGCACCTGTCGCACCTCTACAACAACAACAACAACAAAAACAACAACAACAACAACAACAACAACAACATCGCCTTCCAAATCAAGTGGGACGAGCACTGCGCGTTCCCCTTGAGCCTGGTCAAAATTCTGGTGCCGCTGTACCTACTGTTGATGCTTCTGTAGCTCCTGCTGCTACTGCAGAGGTGGAGGACCATTACGAGGATGAGGTTGATCAAAATTGCAGCGTGTAAGACAAGGAAAATATTCTGTAGAAGAATATTATCAGGAATTACAAACTGGCATGATTAGATGTGGTATTGTTGAGGATAATGAAGCTATGCTTGCACATTTTATGGGTGGATTAAATAAAGAGATTCAGACAATTCTAGAGTATAAGGAGTATAATAATGTCACTCGTTTATTCCATCTTGCTTGCAAAGCTTAACGTGAAGTGCAGGATCAACAGGCATTAGCGCGAACTAATTTTTCTGCAGGTCGATCTTCATCATGCACACCACGTGCATCCTCTACTCCCACATGTCCTACTGCAGCACCACTAACTTCAGCCGCCAATTGCAACCGAGATACAAGAAAACATGCACCACCACCACCATCTGCCAGGAGTACACCTTCTGGGCTTGGTCAGAGCTCTTCTTCATCCATGGCATCAACAGGGCACACACATGATATTATTTGTCGTCGTTGTAAGGGAAGAGGTCATTATGCGAGAGAATGCCAATCTCCACGTGTTATGATTGCTACTGAGGATGGTGGGTATGAGTCCGCTAGTGACTATGATGAGGAGACTTTGGCTCTTATTACAAGTGAAGAACACAGTGGAGATGATTCTGATCATGAGACGCAATACATATCTCCTCAAGACACTGACATGTATGAATGTTTAGTTGCTCAACGTATTTTGAGTGTGCAGGTCACACAAGCTGAGCAAAATCAGAGGCACAATTTGTTCCACACAAAGGGAGTTGTGAAGGTATGTTCTGTTCGCGTCATCATTGATGGAGGGAGTTGCAACAACTTGGCTAGCATGGAGATGGTGGAGAAGCTATCTTTCACCACAAGACCACATCCACATCCTTACTACATCCAATGGTTCAACAACAGCGGCAAGGTTAAGATAACACATACTGTTCGTGTGCATTTTAGTATCTCTACATGTGCTGATTATGTTGATTGTGATGTGGTACCCATGCAAGCATGTTCCTTATTACTTGGTAGATCATGACAATTTGATAAAAATTCTATACACCATGGTAGAAACAATCAGTATACTCTTGTTCATAAGGATAAACATATTACTTTGCTTCCTATGTCTCCTGATTCCATTTTGAAAGATGATATTAATAGAGCTAATAAAGCAAAACATGAGAAAAATAAGAGTGAAAATCAGATTGTGGCCAAAGAATTTGAGCAACAAACGAAGCCTAATAACAAACCATCTGGTGTTGCTTCTGAAATTAAATTGAAAAGTGCATGTTTACTTGCCACCAAATCTGATATTGATGATCTAGATGTCAGCAAATCTGTTTGCTATGCTTTTGTGTGCAAAGAGGCATTATTTTCATTCGAGGACATGCCTTCCTCTTTGCCTCCTGCTGTCCCTAACATTTTGCAGGAGTTCGCTGACGTCTTTCCACAAGACATGCCACCGGAATTACCACCTATTCGAGGGATTGAGCATCAGATTGACTTAATTCCCGGTGCTTCATTGCCAAACCGTGCACCATACCATACCAATATAGAGGAGACGAAGGAGATTATGCGTCAAGTACAGGAGCTGCTCTACAATGGTTATATACGCAAATCTCTTAGTCCTTGTGATGTTCCTATTATTCTAGTGCCAAAAAAGGATGGTACCTCACGTATGTGTGTTGATTGTAGAGGCATTAATAATATTACTATTCGTTATCTTCATCCTATTCCTAGGCTAGATGACATGCTTGATGAATTGAGTGGCTCTACAATATTCTCCAAAGTTGATTTGCGTAGTGGATACCATCACATTCGTATGAAATTAGGAGATGAATGGAAAACAACATTTAAAACTAAGTTTGGTTTATATGAGTGGTTAGTCATGCCTTTTGGGTTAAGTAATGCACCTAGTACTTTCATGAGATTAATGAACGAAGTTTTACGTGCTTTCATTGGACGATTTGTGGTAGTTTATTTTGATGATATACTGATTTATAGCAAATCTTTGGAAGAACATTTGGAACATTTACGTGCTGTTTTTATTGCTCTACGTGATGCACGTTTGTTTGGTAACATTGGAAAGTGCACCTTTTGCACCAACCCAGTATCTTTTCTTGGCTATGTTGTTACTCCACACGGAATTGAGGTTGATAAAGCCAAGATTGAAGCTATTGAGAGTTGGCCGCAACCCAAAACAGTCACACAAGTGAGGAGTTTTCTTGGACTCGTTGGTTTCTATAGGCGTTTTGTGAGAGATTTTAGCACCATTGCTGCACCTCTCAATGAGCTTACAAAGAAGGATGTGCCTTTTGTTGGGGGTACCGTACAGGAACAAGCCTTCACGGTGTTGAAAGATAAGTTGACACATGCTCCTTTACTCCAAATTCCTTATTTTAATAAGACTTTTGAGCTTGAATGTGATGCCAGTGGAATTGGATTAGGAGATGTGTTATTACAAGATGGTAAACCTGTTGCGTACTTTTCTGAAAAATTGAGTGGGCATAGTCTGAACTATTCTACTCATGATAAAGAATTATATGCTCTTGTTCGGACCTTAGAAACATGGCAACATTATTTATGGCCCAAAGAATTTCTTATACATTCTGATCATAAATCTTTGAAACACATTAAAAGTCTAGCAAAACTGAACCGTAGACATGCTAAATGGATTGAATTCATTGAGACTTTCCCTTATGTCATTAAACACAAGAAGGGTAAAGAAAATGTTATTGCTAATGTCTCGTCGTTATACTATGCTTTCACAACTTGACTTTAAAATATTTGGTTTGGATACCATCAAAGATCAATATGTGCATGATGCTGAATTTAAAGATGTATTGCAGAATTGTAAAGAAGGGAGAACATGTAACAAGTTCGTCGTTAACGATGGATTTGTTATTTGTGCTAACAAGCTATGCATTCCAGCTAGCTCCGTTCGTCTTTTGTTGTTGCAGGAGGCGCATGGAGGAGGATTAATGGGACACTTTGGCATGAAGATGACGGAGGATATACTCGCTACACATTTCTTTTGGCCAAAGATGAGACGGGATGTCGAGCGTTTTGTTGCTCGCTGCAGTACATGTCAAAAAGCTAAGTCACGACTCAATCCTCATGGTTTATATATGCCTTTGCCTGTACCTAGTGTTCCTTGGGAGGATATATCTATGGACTTTGTTTTAGGTTTACCTCGAACAAAGAAGGGGAGGGATAGCATATTTGTTGTCGTGGATAGATTCTCGAAAATGGCAAACTTTATACCATGTCATAAAAGCGATGATGCTGTTAATGTTGCTGATTTGTTCTTTCATAAAATTATTCGCTTGCATGGTGTGACAAATACTATTGTTTCAGATCATGATACTAAATTTCTTAGCCACTTTTGGGGATATTTACGGGCTAAGTTAGGGACTGAACTGATTTTTAGTACTACTTGTCACCCCCAAACTGATGGACAAACTGAAGTAGTCAATAGAACATTGTCTACTATGCTTAGGGCTGTTTTGAAGAATAATAAGAAAATGTGGAAAGAATGCTTGCCTCATATTGAATTTGCTTATAATCGTTCATTACATTCCACTACTAAGATGCGCCCTTTTGAAATTGTGTATGGTTTCCTACCTCGTGCACCTATTGGTTTGTTGCCTCTTCCATCTTCAGAGAAGGTTAATTTTGATGCTAAATAACATGCTGAATTGATTTTAAAAATGCATGAGTTAACTAAGGAAAACATTGAGTGTACGAATGCTAAATATAAACTTGCTGGAGATAAGGGTAGAAAACATGTTGTGTTTGCACCTGGAGATCTTGTCTGGTTACATTTGCATAAGGATAGATTTCCTGATTTGCGCAAATCAAAGCTAATGCCACGTGCTGATGGTCCTTCTAAGGTGTTAGAGAAAATAAATGATAATGCATATAAACTTGAGATGCCTGCAGATTTTGGGGTTAGTCCCACTTTTAACATTGCAGATTTGAAGCCTTATTTGGGCGAGGAAGATGAGCTTCCGCCGAGGATGACTTCATTTCAAGTAGGAGAGGATGATGAGGACATCAATACCATTGCTACACCCACATCCCCTGCTGCTATACATACTGGACTAATTACTAGAGCTCGCGCATGCCAATTGAATTACTAGGTCTTTCCTTTCTTGGTAACGATGCTGCCTAAATTGGTTACGTTTGTTTTGCTTACAAATGAAGGGCCAAGCTTGGACAAGAAAGATGAACCTTGGAGCAAGTTGAAGAATGGAGATGATGGCATGCGCAATGGAAACAAGAACGGAGTTACAAGTGATGATTCCAGGACTTTGAAGCCACCATAATGGGTGCATGAAGCCTTGGACGAAATATACAAGATGCCAGATCATAAATTTCGTCTAGAGGCTATTCTATGTGCTGCGTCACCTTATTATTGGGCCAGGCCCATGTAATTTCGAAATACTTGATTATAGGCTGTTTCTAGAGTCCATATGTGTGGGAAAACAAGAGTTAGAGTTGGTTTCGGACCTCTCCTCCAAGGGCCACGAAATTGCCCCCTCTTCATCCATATATATAGCCCTTAGGGCATCATTTAGACTTAGGGTTTTGTTTAGTTAAAAGTTCGCCATAGCTGCAACTTCGCATACTTCGTTTGTGTTCAACGACCAGACCAAGACGTCACAGAACGCCATCTTGATCAATAAATCTTTCGTCTTATATTCGCAATATCCAGATTGCAATCTCAGTTTCTTGCTTGTTCTTCGTTTTCTCACGGGAAATAGACCCTCGTGGTCAGGTTGATCGTGCTCCGGCATGGTCAATAACCCTTGGAAGTTGGTTTAGCGATTGCTAAGGCACAACGTCTTTGCACGTTCATAGTCGGATCGTCAAAGTCAACTCCCATAGAAAACGATAGCTATCTCATCGAAACATCGGGACACCTTCGTCTCTATCATAGTCAGCTTCTAAAAAACTGACGGCAAAGAGCTGGCTGATGGCAAAGATCATATTTGCCATCAGCCTCTTCTTTGCCGTCTGCTAGCAGACGGCAAAGAGGGAGGTTCGCCGACTAACTAGCAAAACCCGACGGCCCTCCTCTTTGCCGTCTGCTAGCAGATGATAAAGAGCAAAACGGGAGACGGCAAAGGCGCGGCAGACAACAAACATTTAATTTAACTAATGGCCGCGCCCCACCCCGCCCCCTCTCTCTGTTTCTCTCCCACTTCCTCCCCGACGACCACCGCCTCCCCCACCACCTGCCGCCGCCCCACCACCCCGCCGCTCCACCGGCCCACC
>NC_057808.1:165052757-165187843 GCF_018294505.1 Triticum aestivum | reverse complement strand
GAAGAAGAAGAAGAAGAAGAAGAAGAAGAAAGAAGAGGTGGAAGAAGAAAACGACACCCCGACCCGAGACGGCACCCCGACACCCCGACAGCCTAACACCCCGACACCCCGAAACCCCTACACCCCGACATCACGACACCCGACCCCGACACGACACCCCAACACGACACCCCGACACCACGACACCCAGATACGACACACCCGACACCCCCGCCCCCCGACACCTCTTTGGCCTCCTGTTGACCAAAAAGGTGCTCTTTGGCCTTCCAGAGGCCAACGGGGTCATATATTTGTGAATTATGAGTTAGGTCATATATTTTTCAATTTTGTTATAAAAAACATCATATTTGTGTTGATTGGGTGGATTTAAATGTGCAGTTGTTTCATCGTTGCGAGGGTCTGGTGTTCGACGACCTCCCCGTGCGTTCGACAAGCTCCGCCCCTGCATTCGTGGGTGAGCACAAATGACATCTGCTCCTACCCCTCTTCATTAGCTCTGTTCCGGTCTTCGTGCCGATGAAACTTTCTAGCTATAGGTGTCTTCAATCATCAGTATGTGTGGCCACTATGGGTCTCCCGTTCGAAATGGTTACATCTATAAACATGCATGCATTTGCATATTTATAACCGTGATTCTTTTGAATTGTCCAATGTTATCCATGGACAACCCGAGTATGTGTAGATTGGGTTCATTTTCCCATATGCTCTGCTCCGGATCCGATGCATAATTTCATCAATGATTCCCTGTTGTTCTCCGGGTACACATCCTCTCTGCTTATTGTCGAGTCGTGTATCAGGAGAACAACGGGGAGGTGTTGCCGAAATTTTGTGTCGGATCCGGAGCAAAGCATGGGAAAACGAACCCAATCTACACATACTCGGGTGGGATTAGGACCTATCTTTACCTATTAGCGTCTAGGTTGCATGGACGTAATGACACTGACGAACTCCATTAACTGATGAATATGGTTTGCTGAATTATGTATATATTTCTTGTGTGTCCAGTAGCTAGGCAAGATGAGTGATCGTGCGTGGATGTACACCAGTCACACTAGTCAGGAAGACATGACCGATGAATGGTTAACAAAAACCAAGGGGTTTGTGAGAGCCGCATTTGCAAATGGCCAGAGAAAAACCTAGTGCCCATGTGTCCGATGCGACAACATCATAGGAGGAACGTGCTTGAAATGGGTAAACACCTGCAGAAGTTTGGTTTTACACCTGCTTATATGGTCTGGACATTTCATGGTGAGTCTGCCCAATGTGCTGGAGCTGAGGTGGTTCGTCGTCGCACCGACGAGCATGGTACTGGGCTGGAAGACATGGTGCAAAACTTTGATGATGCTCGGGACTCAGGCGATGAGATGGAGGAATCTGCAAAGGCCTTCAATGAAATGTTGGAGTCTTCCAAACGTCCTCTCCATGAGCACACTAAGCTTTGTTAGCTGGATGCCATCTCACAAATAATGGCTTTGAAGGCTCAATTCAACTTGTGCAGAGAATGCTACGACGCGATGATGACAGTATTTGGACGTTTTCTACCCAAAGGCCATGTACTACCTGCAAACCTGTACCAGTCAGACAAAATCCTCCGTGCTCTTAAGATGCCCTATGAGAAGATACATGCCTGTGAGAAAGGATGTGCCTTATTTAGGCTTCAGTATGCGGACTTGAACTATTGTCCCATTTGCAAGTCATCCAGGTATGTTGTGGTATGGGTGAGAAGACGCAGACCAAAATCCTTGTTAATGTTCTTTGGTATATGCCAATCATACCAAGAATTCAACGTCTTTTCATGGTCGAAGAGATGGCCAGACAGATGACATGGCGCAAGACGGGCAAAAGAACCCAACTAGATGCAGATGGGAATCTGATGATGGTGCACACATCGAATGGTGAAGCGTGGAAGCACTTCGATGCATTAGATGCAAAAAAGCGGCAGATCCAAGGCATCCTCGAGTCGCCATCAGCACGGATGGGTTCAGTGTGTTTGGTCTGACGACAGCCCAATATAGTTGTTGGCCCGTATTTGTCATTCCACTCAATCTCCCCCCCGGACAGATTGTGCAAAGAAAGAACATTTTCCTGACATTGATAATTCCAGGGCCCAACTATCCGGGGAAGAATATGAATGTGTACATGTAGCCGCTTAAGGACGAATTGGAAGAAGCTTGGGATAATGGGTTCAAGACATACGACGCCTTTAGCAAACAGAACTTCATAATGTGTGTCTGGTACATGTACTCGATGCATGACTTGCCGGCGTATGCGCTATTCGTTTGCTGGTGTGTGCATGGAAGGTTCCCGTGCCCCACATGCAAGGCATCTCTTGAGTTTTGTGAGGTGCAGGTCGGTCGCAAGTTTTCTTGCTTTGACTTGCATAGGCAGTTCCTGGATCCTCGCCATAAGTTCAGGGAAGACAAGAAGAACTTCATCAAAGGTAGAGTTGTCAAAAACTCTACACCACCTGCGTTGATAGGCCAAGAGACCCTGGATCAGTTAAACACTCTCGAGCCAGATCCAGAGCGTCCAGGGTATTTCAAGGGGTATAATTCGAAACACGCCTGGACTCACAAGACATGCTTGTGGGATCTGCCTTACTTCAAAGACCTCCTTTGCCCACACAACATCGACGTGATGCACATTGAAAAGAATATCGCCGAGGCACTTTTTGGTACACTGTTCGGCACTTTTTGGTAAACTGTTTGGCATAGAGAGGAAGTCAAAGGATAATACTAAGGCTAGAGTCGATCAGGAGGCGCTATGTGATAGACCGTTACAAAACATGCAAGAACTGAAAGGAAAGTAGAACCGGATAAAGCCAAAGGCATGGTTCAATCTTGGAAGACCATCTATGAGGGAAATTATCTTGTGGGTGAAAATGCAGTTGATGTTCCCCGATGGGTATGCAGCGAATCTAAAGAGGGGAGCGAGTCTTGAAAAATTGAAAATATTCGGTCTCAAGAGTCATGATTGGCACATATGGATTGAGCGGGTAATGCCAGTGATGTTGCATGGCTTCATCCCTGAGGATGAATGGCTAGTACTGCCAGAGCTGAGCTATTTCTTCCGTGTTCTTTGTGCGAAAGAACTATCGCCTCACCTGCTAGAAGAAATGGAAGAGTTGGTGCCGGAGTTGATATGCAAGTTGGAGAAGATCTTTTCGTCGGGCTTCTTTAATCCAATGTAGCACTTGATTTTGCATCTCCCGACCGAGGCAAGATTGGGGGGGGGGCGTGCAAAATCGTTGGTGCTACGCAACCAAGAGGATGCAGAAGACGCTTCGATAAATATGTAAAAATAAACGTAGAATTGAAGCATTGATGGCCGAGGCATTCATTACTGAGGAGGCGCAAACTTCGTGACAGCACACTACGAAGCCAAAAATCGTCATTTGCATAATCCGAAGCCTCAGTACAATGCTGGCGACCCTAAAAAGGGTGGATCCAACCTTAGCCTATTCAAAGGGAAGCTCGCACCAGCTGGTGCTTCTAATTCCTTATCGTTGGATGTTGAAGAATGGCAGACCATTTCGTTGTATATCTTCAACAACCTAACAGAAGTGCGGCCATACATCGAGTAAGTTCTCCGTACATTGTTTCACAACTTCTAATTCCTTTGAACTACTCTTATTCCTGGATATTTGATACAGTCGATACGTCGCCAAATTCTCGTATGGAGCGGTGATCCAAAAGGATTCCGTCGAAGAGTATGAGCTTCTGGCAAAGCATGGATGCGGCTATCCCGGTTTCATCTCTTAGTTCAAACAAACGGTAATTTCCATTAGACCATTTCATTTGTTCGTCTAATTTGCGGCTAATGCAACAATCCTTTCGTATTAAACTTGTAGGCTAATTCGAAGTTTATGGACGCCGAATTGAGATAAGTCACTAATGGTTTTGACTTTAAGGTCCGTTCATTTGACAAATACGACATCAACGGGTATCACTTTCGTACCTATGGCAAAGAGCTATCTATGGCCGACCGAAAGTCTACAAATTGTTGTGTCTCTGCTATCGGCGAAGGAGATACCGAGTATTATGGAAGAGTTGAAGCAATTTATGAACTTCTATTCTATGGTACAAACCCACCAAATGTCGTAGTCTTCAAATGTTATTGGTTCCAGAAGAAGGACACTAGCAGGACTCATGAACATATAGGGCTAGTCGAAATCAAACAAAGCACCCATTTGGATGTTCCCGATGTCTATATTACGGCTCAACGGGCAACCCAAGTTTTCTATCTACCGTGGACCTGTCAAAGTGATCCAAATCTCAATGGTTGGGATGTCGTTTATGAAGTGCCGCCATGTGTTAGACCACCTGCCCCAATGAAGAGGATTATAAACCTCACATTAACCCAGACACATATGAAGGAGAATTCTTCCAAGAAACACGTCTTTCCAAAAAGCGTTTCAAGAACCGCTCTACTTCACCCTAGAACATTGAAGTAGACAGCGACAGTGAATCCGACTTCACCCCTGAGCTGGAACAAGAAGAGGTTACTACTGCGGATGACCTATCAATGCTTGACCGATTACGTAAAGGAGGCCTTCCACATGTTGATGCATTTATTGATGATGATGATGAGCACGTCATTACTGATAGTGATGATGATGATGCATTTATTGACGATGAAGATTAATATTAGTAATGTCAGGTATTCAATTATTATTATGTACATATATATTATTAATTAGTTCCTGTTATTAGGTATTCAATTTTTTTATTATGTTCATGATGATGATACACTTAAATTATATACATATTATTCATGTCAGGTATTCGAATTTTTATGTTGAACTAATTTCGTTTACTCTTTGTCATTGTAGGTGTTGACAGATGGTGGGCGCGAGTTGAGAGCGCTCCAAGCCTCCTTCCTCTGCGCGTGCTGGGAGGGGTGCTTCCATTCCACCCCAGCACCTCCGGAGAGCGCTGATAGATAGTTTGCAGACACCACCGGCGGGCGCTTCTTCTTCGGCCGGGAGAGGTCGGGGGAGGACGAAGAGGGGTTCTAGAGGTGGACGTGGCGGTGGGAGAGGTAGGAAGGCTGCTACACCTTCCTCGCCGCCACCCCCAGCTGATTCACCTGACCACATGACTGCTCCGTCTGAGGTGGACCCGTCTGACGTGGACTCGTCTCGGACTCCGGTCCACAAGCCTCGGGCCAACAAGCCTTGGGTCGTCGAGCCTTCGCCCCACGAGACTCCGGTCCTAGAGTCTTCATCCCACGAGACTCCGGAGGCTAGTGGCCATGTTGATGGTGGCGAGGACTGCTTTTCTAATGATAGCTATAGCGAGGGCCAGCTGGTTGAGGGGGCAAGGTCTACCAACATGGTGGTACAAAGCTCCCGCCCGTGCCGGCGACCTGCGAGCAGAGGTGGTTGATTGCGCCTAATGGGGAGAAGTAAGTGCATTTACTCTTTTTTAACCTTTTGCCTTCATGTTTCTTTAAATTATTATCTAATGCGTTGGCCTTGTCATACTACAGAGGTTGGAAACACATCCCTGGTGTCCGCAAGCCCAACCAGGTCCTTGGTGTGATTTGCCTGTAGAACTTCCTGGGGTGGATCACGTTGCCCGGTGAAGGTCAGGTTCCACAGCTAGCACTGAGCTGGGAGCTGTACTTGGCTGCCCCAGCCCCGCTGGAGGAGAGGGTCGACGGTGTCTTGTGCGAGACGGTGGCCGACGTTGTGATCCAGACGTTTTTGGTAATTTCTCCTTTATAGAATTAAAAATCAACAGTACCTAGTGGTTGTACTAATCAGTGTTGTCTTGTTTGATTGCAGACCTTCCACAGGTATCTTGAGGGACAGGAGGAGGCCGCGACTATGGTTATCGAAGCCGAGTGTAAGCGCCTACTTCAGAACTTATGGCATGAGGCTCGGGTGCAGGCTGTTCGAGACTAATATGCCTCGACTGGTATTAAGAGGTCCAAGACGAAGTGCCACGACAAGTTTCTGAGTAAGGAGAAGTACATGAAGGTGTTACCTATTCTTAAGGCCCTGTACTTAGTTTCCTTGATTTGATTCGTAAGCGTAGCGCTGAAATTTCTCTTGACTAACTTAGGTGCCCCCGAGATGGTGTGTGGATAGGATGGACTGTTGGGAAGCGTTGGTGGATGAGTGGTGCTCTCCCCAATGGCAAGCCGTCCACAAGAAGGCCAAGGATAAGCATGCTCAAATGGTTGGTGTGCCACACCATTAAGGGAGCTCCAACCTATATGAGTATGGGGATAACTGGGTATGTAGTTTGCTTCATGATTCATGCAATTTCATTCTTCATGCTAGCTTGAGCCCTTAACTAAAAATACAACAAGAGGGACGTGCCAGGGGTGTTCGACCTCTATTCCATGGCCCATACTGCCCCATACAAGAAGGCCAAGGCATTCTCTGAGTCTGACCTCGATCATCCAGAGAGCTTCACCAACATCTCCTCCCACCACAAGCTCGTCAAGTACAGAGACGAGGGGAAGACGAGGAAAGGGGAGGACTTTAACCCGAGCAAGTGTCCTTTTGATCCAGAGCTGGTGATGATATCTGGTGGCGGGAGGTCCCGTGGCTCGATAGCCATTGGGGATGGACTGATACATTGTCATAGCACTCTCCCGGAGATCAAGAAGCGCCAGACGAGTTGCAATCCTAAGATAAGGCCTCGTCCACGGCCAATGGAGCTTGCCATCGAGGTTAATTATACGGACTCAGATACCTTTCCTCCATTACATTGTGTGTGCGGTCGTCGATGATTACAATGCCAACGAGGAGTGGTGTTACAGGATGTTCTTGAGAAAGAGAGATTGAACACGCTGGCGCTTCTGGCGGAGGAAAACAGGCACGCAGCGGAGAGGGAGAGCGACCTAGAGGAGAGGACGACTGGCCTATTGGAGGAGGAGAGAAACCGAAACAACGTGTAGGCCCTATACGAGCTCCTCGTGGTAAATTTCTCCTGCATATTAGCCAAATCATGCACGTAATGTTCGTTTCATTACTAACTAATATGACTGACTCGTGAAAACCAAATGTGCAGTCCGTGTGCCAGGCCAACAGTCAGACCCCTCTGCCGATGCCCCAGATTGCTCCAGTGACTACGGTGAGTTTCATTTGAATGGTCATTAGTTACTAGTATTCACATTTGAGTTGCATCATGCTAATGAGACTTGCAAATGATCTTTGGTGCAGCGTGCCTCCCGACAAGCATCGGCTGATCCTTCTCCGTCTGCCACTGGCGCGACCGGTCCGTCACCTCCGTGATGACGGTAAGTTTTCCCAAGTGTTTTGCTTAACAAATGCATACTTAGCTTAAGAAATGACCTATTTAGCTCCAAAATGACGTATACTTAGCCTATTTTCCTCGAAAATGACATAATAACCTTACTTAGCTCCAAAATGACATATTTTTACCTAGGTTAGCTCTAAAATGACCTATACTTAGCATTTTCCCCTCCAAAATGACTTAAAATGCTTAGTTAGCTAAAAAATGGCATAACTACCTAGGATAGCTCAATAATGACCTAAACTTAGCTTAGCTAGTTCATTTATGACATAATTAGCTTACTTAGGTAAAAAATGGCATAATAAACTTGGTTTAGCTCCAAATTGTCATATACTTAGCTTATTTTCCTGCAAAATGACATAATAACCTTACCTAGCTCCAAAATGACCAATTTTACCTAGGATAGCTCTGAAATGACCTACACTTACCATTTTTTTTCCTAAAAATGATTTAGTATGCTTAGTTAGTTCAAAAATGGCATAACCACCTAGGTTAGCTCAATAATGACATATACTTAGCTTATTTAGTTCATTTATGACATACTTAGCATACTTAGGTCAAAAATGGCATAATAATCTTGGTTACCTCCAAAAGACATATACTTAGCTTATTTTCCTCGAAAATGACATAATAACCTTACTTAGCTCCAAAATGACCTATTTACCTAGGTTAGCTCTAAAATGACCTACAATTAGCATTTTTCCTCCAAAATGACTTAATATGCTTAGTTAGCTAAAAAATGGCATAATTACCTAGGTTACCTTTGTTAGAAGAAGAAGAAGATAAAGAAGAGGAGAAAAAGAAAGAGAAGAAAAATTCTTCTTGTTCTTATTCTAGTCTTTTTCTTCTTCTTCTTCTTCTTCTTCTTCTTCTTCTTCTTCTTCTAACTTTCTTCTTTCCCAATTTGCAAATTTGCTTTAGATCACGGAAGTTTGCGTTGATAGAGTCTACTCTTCTCCTTGTCCTTCCTTTTTGTTTTAATTTTGTAGGATGAACAATGTGAAACTTGTTACCTATATATGTATGTATGGATGAAACCATTGTATATGGACTTTTTGCTTAATTGTTGGATATGTTAGCTATGGACTTTTGATTTGGTATATATATGTGTTGGATGATCATATCCATATGGAAGGGATATGTATGCTTGTTGAAAGTGTTTTGAAATGAATACATATGGTTGTTGGATATGTATGCTTGTTGAAAGCACACAACAAAGCAAGCCTTTGCCGTATTTCACTCAGCCGGACGTGGGGCCGTCTTCTGGCTGATGCCAAAGTACTTTGCCGTCCGCCAGGCATGCCTTTCCCGCCAGCCATGGCAGACGACAAAGTTCATGATTCGTGTAGTGAAAGTCTTATTAAAATCAGGAAGTTGGAGTAAAGGAGCATGTGTCAACTTATCTTTCAATACCTGAAGGCTTCTTCCTGTGCAGTACCCCAAACAAAAAGCACATCCTTCTTTGTAAGCTCATTGAGAGGTGCAGCAATGGTGCTGAAATCTCTCACAAAACGGCTATAGAATCCAGCGAGGCCAAGGAAACTCCTCACTTGTGTGACCGTTTTGGGCTGCGGCCAACTCTCAATAGCTTCAATCTTGGCTTTATCAACTTCAATTCCCTGGGGAGTAACAACATAGCCAAGAAAAGATACTCAATCTGCGCGAAAGTTGCACTTCGCAAGGTTACCAAACAAACATGCATCACGTAGAGCAATAAAAACAACACGTAAATGTTCCAAATGTTCCTCCAAAGATCTGCTATAAATCAATATATCATCAAAGTAAACTACCACAAATCGTCCAATAGAAGCGCGTAAAACTTCGTTCATTAATCTCATGAAATTACTAGGTGCATTAGTTAACACAAAAGGCATGACTAATCACTCATATAATCCAAACTTTGTTTTAAATGTTGTTTTCCATTCATCCCCCAATTTCATAAGAATTTGATGGTATCCACTATGCAGATCAACTTTGGAGAATATTGTAGAGCCACTCAATGCATCAAGATATCATCTAGCCTAGGAATAGGATGACGATAACGAATAGTAATATTATTAATGCCTCTACAATCAACACATACGCGATGTACCATCCTTTTTCGGCACTAGAATAATAGGAACATCACAAGGACTAAGGGATTCGCGTATATAACCTTTGTCGAGCAGATCCTGTACTTGACACATAATCTCCTTTGTCTCCTCTGGATTTGTACGGTTTGGCAGCAAAGCACCGGGAATTAAGTCACTTTGATGCTCAATCCCTCGAATAGGTGGTAATCTCGGTGGCACGTCTTGTGGAAAGACGTCAGCGAACTCCTGCAAAATGTTAGTGAAAAGATGAGGCAATGAGGAAGGCACATCCTCGAATGAAAATAATGCCTGTTTGCACACAAAAGCATAACAAATAGATTTGCTGCAATCTAGATCATTAGTGTTCGATTTGGTGGCAAGTAAACATCCACTTTTTCCGATTTAATTTCAGAAGAACCACTAGATAGTTTATTATTAGATTTCATTTGTTGCTCAAATTCTTTTGCCACAATCGGATTTTCACTCTTATTTTGCTCCTATTTTGCTTTACTAGCTCTATTAATATCATCTTTCAAATGGAATCAGGAGACATAGGAAGCAAAGTAATATGTTTATCCTTATGAACAAGAGTATACTGATTGTTTCTACCATGGTGTACAGAATTTTTATCGAATTTCCATGGTCTACCAAGTAATAAGGAACATGCTTGCATGGGTACCACATCACAATCAACATAATCAGCATATGTAGCAATACTAAAATGCACACGAACAATACGTGTTACCTTAACCTTGCCGCTGTTGTTGAACCATTGGATGTAGTAAGGATGCAGATGGGGTCTTGTGGTGAGAGATAACTTCTCCACCATATCCATGCTAGCCAAGTTGTTGCAACTCCCTCCATCAATGATGACGCGGACAGAACGTTCCTTCACAACTCACTTCGTATGGAACAAATTATGCCTTTGATTTTGCTCAGCTTGTGTTACCTGCACACTCAAAACAGGTTGAGCAACTAAGCTCTCATATCTGTCAGCGTCTTCAGCAGCCATGTATTGCGTCTCTTGTTCAGAATCATCTCCATCATGTTCTTCACTTATAATAAGAGCCAAAGTCTCCTCATCATAGTCACTAGCGGACTCATACCCACCATCCTCAGTAGCAATCATCACACGCCTAGATGGGCATTCTCTCGCATAATGATCTCCACCCTTGCAACGACGACAAATAATATCATGTGTTTGCCCTGTTGATGCCATGGATGAAAGAGCTCTGTGCTGGCCCAGAAGGTGTGCTCTTGGTAGATAGTGGTGGTTGTGCCTGCTTTCTTGTATCACGGTTGGAGGTGGCAGCTGACGGAGGTGCCGGTGCAGCAGAATGGGTGGAAGTAGAGGATGCATGCAGCGTCCATGATGAAGGTCGACCTTCAAAAAAATTAGTCTGCGCCGATGCCTGTCGATCCTGCACTTCACGTTCAACTTTGCAAGCAAGATGGAATAAACGAGTGATATTTTTATACTCCTTATACTCTAAAATGGTCTGAATCTCTCTATTTAATCCACCGATAAAATGTGCAAGCATAGCTTCATCATCCTCAACAATACCACATCTAATCATGTCAGTTCATAATTCCTGATAATACTCATCCACAGAGTTTTTTCCTTGTCTCAAACACTGTAGTTTTTGAAGTAATTCACATTGATAATATGGTGTAACCCAACGAGTACGCATAGCAGTTTTCAAAGCAGCCCAAGTAGTAGGGATATTATCATGATATAATCTACAATGTTTAGACCACCAAACAGAAGCAAAACTAGTGAATTCACAAACAACAACAGCAACACGTCTATCCTCAGGATATTGTAAGCATGCGAAATGTTGTTCAGTTTCTAACTCCCAAGTAAGATATACATCAGGAATGTATCTACCCTCAAACGGTGGAATATTCAATTTTAGTTTAGGAATATGGTCATAATCTCGTACCTAAGGTGGTCTTGCAGCCCTACCATTGCGATGATATGCATGAGGTCGACCTAGTGCTGGTGGTGCTGGTGGTTGCACGTAGTTCTGATTTTGATCAACCTCATCCTCGTAATAGTCCTCCACCTCTGCAGTAGTAGTAGGAGCTACAGAAGCATCAACAGTAGTAGCAACGGCACCAGAAATTTGTCCTGGCTCAAGAGGAACACGTTGCACTCGCCCTGCTGGATCACGGCGTGGAGGTGGTTGTTGATGTTGTTGCAATGGTGTAGCAGATGCGGGTGGTGGTTGTGGAAGACGCGCGAGTACTTTATCGAACTTGGTGTCCAACTTGGTGTCAATTGTCTTCTCAACGCCATCAATCCTCTCTAGTGCCTTTCCAAAGCTAGCCATCACGTCTTCCACCTGTTGACTCAACATTTGCTGAAATTTATCATGACGCTCCTTCTTCATCATGTACTACCAGTCAATCTCGTCGGCTTGTGGTCCTGCCATGGTTAGCAGCAATAGAAACACACAAGAATATGATCCTACAGACTACTAGAAAGTGGCGGGTGTCACAAATTCATCAAGCAAATCTCAAATTCTTACCAGTTCTTACCCAACAATAGGTGGTGATCGGCAACCGTTGTAGTCAAAACTCTGAAAGCTTGGACAGAGCAATTGCCAGGTGGTGTCAAACGCATGATGTAGATGTATGTGGAGCTATGAAGGCTTATGATATGGTAGAAAAAATGTCAGCAATAATCAATTCAGAGATGCAAAGTTGAATAAACGCTCAACGAGGGTACTCTGCTGGTCCTAGGAAAGACCGTACTAGAGACGCGAGCCTAGAGCACGAACAAAAGCACAACGCGGCATGTAAACAAGGGAAAAGCACACTCTGAATTTTTTTGCTCTTTTTTTTTGCGAAAAATCACTAGAATGGCGAGTGTCTCAAAAATCTTCGCAAGTCAAAATAATAGGATATGCACGAATTTTGTGACTATTTTTTTTCCGAAATCAGGGCAGCGACGACCAAAAAGTGCGATAAAAAATCACTATGATGACACGTGTCTCAAAAGACTAAGAAAAGCCAAAAAACAGGATAGGAAAAAAATATTTTCGCCTGCTGAAATTTTGGCCTAAAAACTGCCCGGGGGTCTCCAGACTTTTTTTTGAAACCTACTCAGGCAAGGAAACACGAATCTAAAAATAGATGGATCTCGAAAGCAAACCTAATATGAAAAGACTCGGATTGGTGGTGGACAGGCAGATGTATATGTGGAGTCGGATTGGTGGTGGACAGGCAGATGTATATGTGGACCTGGATTGGTGGTGGACAGGCGGATGTATATGTGGACTCGGATTGGTGGTGGACAACGGATGTATATGTGGACTCAAATTGGTGGTGGACAGGCAGATGTATATGGCAGCGGTAAGGAAGATGTTGGTGGTGGTGGTATATGGCAACAACGATGAAGATGGTGCGGCGGCGGCGTGACAACTTGTAAACAAAACTCGAAACTCTAAGGGAAACTAGATGCTAAGACCAGCAACTTGAGACGATGATGCAACCGAAAATTCAACAAAGCAAATACAGAAAAGATTATGCAATGGCTCAGATTGGTTTGGATATGATGAACTAACCCTAATTTTTTTGGCTTTTTCATGGACTGTAGGTATGAATAACAAACTCGATCTAAACTACGAAAAACTATAAAATCTCACCGAGCAACCTAGAAATCTGATACCACTTGATAGTGGCAAATGTGTCTCGTCTTTTGGTGAGATGGTGATTATCATTTCGGAAGAGTAGACTTTGACGATCCGACTACGAATGTGCGACGACGTCGCACCTTAGCAATCGTTAAACCAACTTCGAGAGGTTATTGACCACGCCGGAGCACGATCAACCTGCCCACGAAGGTCTATTCCTGCAAGCAAACAAAGAACAAGCAAGAAACTAAGATTGCAATCTTGATATTGCGAATATAAGACAAAAGCTTTATTGATCAAGGTGGGGTTCTGTGAAGTCTTGGTTTGGTTGTTGAGCACAAACGAAGTACGCGAAGTTGTAGCTTTGGCAAACTTTTAATCTAAACAAAACCCAAAGTCTAAACGATGCCCTAAGGGCTGTATATATGGAGAAAGAGGGGGGAATTTCGTGGACCCTTGGAGGAGGGGTCCGAAACCAACCCTAACTCTGTTTTCCCCATACATACAGACTGTAAAAACAGCCTATACTTCAGTAGTTCGAAATTACATGGGCCTGGCCCAATAATAAGGTGACACAACACCTATAATAGCCTCTGGACGAAATTTATGAAGTGGCATCTTGTATATTTCATCCAAGGTTTCATGCACTCATTATGGTGGTTTCAAAGTCCTAAATCATCACTTGTAACTGTGTTCTTGTTCCCCTTACGCATGCCATCATCTCCATGCTTGATCTTCCTCCAATGTTCATCCTTCTTGTCCAAGCTAGGCCCTTCATTTGTAAGCAAGATGATGTAGGGTAGAACCCTAAATGCCCAATCCACGATTGGAGTGGATCCCGTGAAGAACATGAAGAACACGAGGGGAAACACGAGGGAAATCACGAGGGAAACACTCAAATCAACGGGAACGATCACACATGTGCTAGATCCATGAACAATACGAGTTATACACGATGCAAACACAACAAAGGATGACACAAGAGGCAACTAGTTCATCTCCGTGAGGAGGCCATGAGTCCACGAGGGATCTTCCCATGAGGGGTCTTGAATCCAAGTGTGGATCTTCTCCGTAGAGGCCGCGGTCTCTCGATGGAGTAGAACCACAAGGATGAGCAAAGCTCTATCTCTAAAATGAGCTAAACCTATGCTAACCCTAGAAAACTGGAGGTGGAGTCGTTTATATAGGCTAGAGGGACGAAAGGGTACATGGGCTTTGGCCCAAAACGCACACGCAGGTGGTTGTCCGGATGATCCGGATGGTGGCTCGGATGATCCGGGTGTCAGGGGTCCGGATGAACCGGGCGGCCATCTCGTCCAGATGTGTCGCAGCCGTCGAGGGGGGTCTGGATGAGCGGAAGATGGTCCGGACGTCCGGGTGGTTCCGGATGATCCGGGTGTCGGTCCGATTCGTCCGGCTTCGCGGGGAGGCTTGCTGGTCTCGGGTGCCATTTATCCGGATCGTCCGGGCCGGGGTCCGGATCATCCAGACGACGGTCCGAATCGTCCGGGCAAGCGCAGACTTGGCCCTTTTCTTCTCCATCTTCACATTCCTATTCTCCCTTCGGTTGCTCTTGCTCCTTAGATTCTCCATGGCTAACTCCTAGGAACCTGAGTATGCAAAGTGTCTCTGTTTGAGCTAGTAGCCATGTCTCATGTGTTTCAAAGGGGAATTGTGAGAGGAGTGATGTCACCTCAGTTTCGAGAGCTCTTGTATGTGCTCGTGTCATGGGTCCACTAGGCACTTGGTGAGACGATGATAGGTTCATGGGGATGACCTTGGGATGCTCCGCATCACAAGACAAATGTATCCAATTGAGGCAGCGTCATATTCTCATGAACATTAGAATCATTACCAAGAAACGAAAGTACCTGGTAATTTAATTGGCATACGTGAGCTCTAGTAATTGGTCTAGTGTCTATAGCAACAAGGGCTATGGGTATAACAATGGTATTGATGTCCTCATCAGAAGCGCTACCCATGAATAGATCTTCCACCACCGCCCGGCATCGCTTCTTGTAGAGAAAGAATAGGATGCAACACACATGTATTCACGGGCATCCAGTGTCAATGTATAGATGTACAGGAAGAAGTTGGCGCAACTGAGCGGTGTCACCGAGAATGTGCAGTGGAGTAGGGGGGCCGGTCGAAGCATCTGGGTGACCCTCTGTTGCCGGATCTAGCGATGTAGCACTAGTATCATCATGGTCACTGATGTAGTGTCTTTGGATGAAATGAATGATGAACTAACGAGAGGTGGAGTGGGGTGATGGTTGTATTGCATCAACAGTGGAGAAGACTAGTCAAATGCTTAATGAAATCCCATGGCTTGCAATTTTTCTATTGTCATGGAAAGTTTCTTACAAGATAAGAAGATAGATTGTACATTTGATTTTCAAAACATGAGTGGTTTGAAGCATGTTTCAATGAAGGAGATGATGATCGTAAAAGGAATCTGGAAAGCAAAGCGAAACGAAAGAGATCAAAAGCGATTGAAGTGACTAGTTGGAAGTTCCTGAAAGCAGGGAAAGCGATAGTTGACTTTTCTTGAGAAGTAGGGACCCACGAATGACAAGTGGACTACTATTCATAGGGGCCTTTTCTTTCGAGAAGGATTACTGAATACTATGCTGGCCCCAATGCGAGGCAGTTTCCCTGCTTGTAAGATCCTGATTGCCTTTATGCTTGAGTTTTAGCATTCCTTTACTCCAGTCAACTGTCATTTGACCAAAACATGAGAACTAGTCAATGCATAAAATAAGATCATAACCTTGTACATCAAGCACCCTAACTTCTGTTTCAAGTTCAAGGTTTTGTAAATAGAATTGAAGGTTGTAAGGCTCACCATGAGCAGCGGTATGCTTCATAAGAAACATAGTGATTTTGGTAGCAATGTTGTGTACACCATTAATTTCATGAGCAATTTCAGTCACTTGTCATCAGTCCAGTTCCTCTCTTTGTCAAACTTATGATGACCACTTGTGAGTAGTTCATGATTAGTCATTGTCCTCGACGGATCATGCTACGACATTTGTTGTTTTGATGTAGTGTGAGTAGCAGAGTCTTCAACACTCACTTGGTTTACAAATTTGGTCAACCAGAGTTAAAGGCTTTGATGGACCATCATCATTGTGCAGAGGAATTTTGCCTTTGCCCGAGGGAATGGCGCCTCTAGGAAGTTCAACTGGAGGCTGATACGTCTCCAACGTATCTATAATTTATGAAGTATTCATGCTATTATATTATCCTTCTAGGATGTTTTATATGCATTTATATGCTATTTTATATGATTTTTGGGACTAACCTATTAACCTAGAGCCCAGTGCCAGTTTCTGTTTTCTCCTTGTTTTTGAGTATCACAGAAAAGGAAAACCAAACTGAGTCCAATTGACCCGAAACTTGACGGAGCTTATTTTTGGACCAGAAGAAGGCCATGGAGTAAAAGAGTTGGGCCAGAAGAGTCCCGGGCTGCCCACGAGGGTAGGAGGCACGCCCAACCCCCTGGGCGCGCCCCTACCTCGTGGACAGCCCGGAGATCCCCTTGACTTGTTCCCGACGCCAAAAGCTCTTATATATACAGAAACCCCCAGAACATAACCTAGATCGGGAGTTCCGCCGCCGCAAGCCTCTGTAGCCACCGAAAACCAATCAAGACTCGTTCCGGCACCCTGCCGGAGGGGGGATCCATCAACGGTGGCCATCTTCATCATCTTGGCGCTCTCCATGACGAGGAGGGAGTAGTTCACCCTCGGAGCTGAGGGTATGTACCAGTAGCTATGTGTTTGATCTCTCTCTCTCTCTCGTGTTCTTGAGGTGGTACGATCTTGATGTATAGCGAGCTTTGCTATTATAGTTGGATTTTATGATGTTTCTCCCCCTCTACCCTCTTGTAATGGATTGAGTTTTCCCTTTGAAGTTATCTTATCGGATTGAGTCTTTAAGGATTTGAGAACACTTGATGTATGTCTTGCATGTGCTTATCTGTGGTGACAATGGGATATCACGTGATCTACTTGATGTATGTTTTGGTGATCAACTTGCGGGTTCCGTGACCTCGTCAACTTATGCATAGGGGTTGGCACACGTTTTCGTCTTGACTCTCCGGTAGAAACTTTGGGTCACTCTTTGAAGTTCTTTGTGTTGGTTGAATAGATGAATCTGAGATTGTGTGATGCATATCGTATAATCATACCCACGGCTACTTGAGGTGACATTGGAGTATGTAGGTGACATTAGGGTTTTGGTTGATTTGTGTCTTAAGGTGTTATTCTAGTACGAACTCTTGAATAGATCGATCAGAAAGAATAACTTTGAGGTGGTTTCGTACCCTACCATATACTCTTCGTTTGTTCTCCGCTATTAGTGACTTTGGAGTGACTCTTTGTTGCATGTTGAGGGATAGCTATATGATCCAGTTATGTTATTATTGTTGAGAGAACTTGCACTAGTGAAAGTATGAACCCTAGGCCTTGTTTCCTAGCATTGCAATACCATTTACGCTCACTTTTATCAATAGTTACCTTGCTGTTTTTATATTTTCAGATTACAAAAACCTATATCTACCATCCATATTGCACTTGTATCACCATCTCTTCGCCGAACTAGTGCACCTATACAATTTACCATTGTATTGGGTGTGTTGGGGACAAAAGAGACTCTTTGTTATTTGGTTGCAGGGTTGTTTGAGAGAGACCATCTTCATCCTACGCCTCCCACGGATTGATAAACCTTAGGTCATCCACTTGAGGGAAATTTGCTACTGTCCTACAAACCTCTGCACTTGGAGGCCCAACAACGTCTACAAGAAGAAGGTTGTGTAGTAGACATCAAGCAACTTCTGGCGCCGTTGCCGGGGAGGTGAGTGCTTGAAGGTATATCTTTAGTCTATAAAAGAAAACTAAAAAAATGGAATTGAGGGTACCTCATATGCTTCATCTTTTTAATGTATTTCGTGAAAATAAGGATTCCTATAATTGTGCCAAAATGCTAGAAGAAGAATGCATTAAAATGTTTGGCACTAAATCTTTGAATGATGAGCATGATTGCAATGTTGTTAGTACAAACTCTTTGAATATCATAGTACTAATGATGATTGCACTAGTCATGATGAAAATATGTCATATAAGCATGTCAACTTTTGTGGAGTGCATAGAGTTTGCAAGTACGCACCAAATAGAGAAGATAGATTTTGCAAGAGTCATAAGTATTTGGAAACTAAATGGTTGCAAGAAAGGCTAGATGCCTGTGCTGAAAATTTAAAATTTCTTTGCCATCCTTGTGAACTTTGCAATGAACATGATCATTTAAATCCCCAATGCAAATTGTTTCATGATCGTATCGTGTCCAAAAATTGTGATGACTTGATTTCCCTTGCACATCATAATGAACTTAGTTTGCTTTTGGGTTATGAAGAAATGAAACGTATAACTAAGGATATGCCAGATTTTGTCCTTGATAAAGTTCTTGATTTTGATTTAGAAGAAATTTTTATGTATTGTGCAGTGAATTGCATTGAAAATCCTTATATTGCCAATTACATAAAGACAAGAAAAAAAATAGAAGATGAAGAGATTTCCCAATATTCTCCTATTATTTCTTATGATGAATCAAGTAACGAGGAGGAGCCTTCTATTCAACCAATCTCATTAGTAAGGAGCTCCAAAAAGAGGGTTAAACCCACACATGATGTGAACAAGAAAAAAAAGACGGAGAAGCAAAGGTAGAAAGGTATCCCTCCCAAATGATGTTGCTCCTATTACTCGTTGTGATGATGATAATTGCTATACTATTGGTGCTATCCATACTATTAATGATGAGAGTGATTATGCTTATGATATGAAAAGGCTCAAGCTTGGGGATGCTATGTTTGATGAGAATGACATGTTTGAGAATATATTTGCTGCAATTAATGTTTGTCCCAAGCTTGGGGATGCTATGTTTAATGAAGATGATATTTTTAGCCTCCCAAGTTTTGATGAGCAAATTTATTATGATGATAGCATGCCTCCTACTTATGATGATTATATTGATGAAAGTGGGTTTGGAAGAGTGTCAACTTTAGAAAGTAATGATCCCACTATTTTGGAGGATGTTGAATTTATTGTGATAAATATGAAAGTGGATTTGCTGAGGTCATGACTTTATTTAGTGATGATTCCACTATCTTGGAAGAGGTTTCAATTGATTATGATGAGAACCAAGTTGCTACTTATGATGATTATTGTGATAAAACTTATGCTATAAAAATTAGTGATGATTATATTTATAAAACTTGTCATGATTATGATTACACTTTTCTGAACATTACTCTTTTAATATGGAAACAATTTATAGTATTCGAGTTTCTTATGATACTCCCACTATTCCGAATGAGAATTTTGCTTATGTGGAGAGTAATAAAAGTTCTATGCTTGTAGATCATGAAAATAATGCTTTAGGTGCTAGTTATATTGTTGAATTCATTCATGATGCTACTGAAAATATTATGAGGGAGGAATATATGCTTGTAGGAATTGCAATAATATCATGTTTCCTCTTTATGTGCTTAAAGTTTTGAAGTTATGCTTGCTTTGCCTTCCTATGCTAGTTGATTATTGTTCCCATAAGTTGTTTTCTCACAAAATCACTATGCATAGGAAGTGGGCTAGACTTAAATGTGCTAGTCATATTCTTCATGATGCTCTCTTTATATTTCAATTCTTATCTTTTAGGTGAGCATCATTGAAATCATCATGCCTAGCTAGGGGCATTAAACGTTAGCGCTTGTTGGGAGGCAACCCAATTTTATTTTTGTTTCTGTTTAGTAATAAATAATCCATATAGCCTCTGTTTAGATGTGGTTTTATGTTTTTATTAGTATTTGTGCCAAGTAGAACCTTTGGGAAGACTTGGGTGAAGTCTTTTTGATCTTGCTGTAAAAAAACAGAAACTTTAGCGCTCACGAGATTAGCTACAACTGTTTACTGGAGAGTGATATTTAGTTGATTCTTTTTGCAGATGATTAATAGATAAATTACTCACGTCCAGAAATTTATTTTAGAATTTTGGAGTTCCAGAAGTATGCGTTTGATACAGATTACTACAGACTGTTCTGTTTTTGACAGATTCTGTTTTTCGTGTGTTGTTTGCTTATTTTGATGAATCTATGGCTAGTATCGGAGGTTATGAACCATAGAGAAGTTGGAATACAGTAGGTTTAACACCAATATAAATAAATAATGAGTTCACAACAGTACCTAAGTGGTCATTTATTTTATTATACTAACGGAGCTTACAAGTTTTCTGTTAAGTTTTGTGTTGTGAAGTTTTCAAGTTTTGGGTAAAGATTCGATGGACTATGGAATAAGGAGTGGCAAGAGCCTAAGCTTGGGGATGCCCAAGGCACCCCAAGATAATATTCAAAGACAACCAAAAGCCTAAGCTTGGGGATGCCCCAGATGGCATCCCCTCTTTCGTCTTTGTTCATCAGTAACTTTACTTGGAGCTATATTTTATTCACCACATGATCTGTGTTTTGCTTGGAGCGGCATTTTATTTTATTTTGTTTTGCTTGTTTTATGAATAAAATACCAAGATCTGAAATTCTTAAATGAGAGAGAGTCTTCACATAGCTACATAATTATTTAACTACTCATTTATCTTCAATTATATCTTTTTGGAGTAGTTTGTCATTTACTCGTGTGCTTCACTTATATCCTATGAGTAAATGGTTGAATGATTTGAATGTCATAAATCTGAAATTATATATGTTTCATATGCTTATCCCATGGGGAGTAATGCCTTCACATATAAGAAGTAGAGGTGGTAAATTTCTTGAAGGTTAGCAAACATTGTATTGGTCACTTGAACAATTCATGAAAGAATATTGAAGGAAGAGAGATTTCACATATAAATATACTATCTTGGACATCTTCTATGATTGTGAGGCCCATTAATTATTTTCAAACCTGAGCAAATTAGTTGAAGTTGAACAAGGAAGACAACATAATGAGTTATGCTTGGGTATATTTGTATAGAAGTTATATTGTTATGGATCCTCTAACATGTGGTGCTTGCTATTTAGAATCCTTTGCTAGCCAAAATATCTGTACTAAGCGGGAATACTGCTTGTGCATCCAAATTCCTTCAACCAAGTTTCTTCCATGAGTGTCCACCATATCTACCTATATGCGGTATTTACCTGCCGTTCCAAGTAAATTTGCATGTGCCAAACTCTAAACCTTCAAATAATAATCTGTTTTGTACGCCCGAATCGCTCATGTAGCGACTAGGGGATGTTAGTATCTTCCATGCTAGGTGGGTTATTCTCATGATGAGTGGACTCCGCTCATCATTCATGAGAAAATGGCTGGTAACTGGGATGCCCAGTACTATGATCAAAAGATCAAAAACAAAATCGCAAATAATTTAAACAAAACTCCCCCAGGATTGTTGATAGTTGGAAGGCACCCGTTGTTTAGGACAAGCCGTGGAGTGTGATTGTTGGTGGAGGGGGAGTAAAATCTTTACCTTTCTGTTTGGGAACCGCCTATAATGTATCTAGTATGGAAGATATTGGGAACTCTTGATCGTTATGTTGACAATGAAAGCATACCTCTTAAAATTATTTTCATCTCTGTTTTAGCTTCGAGCTCTGGCACCCCTGCAAATCCCTGCTTCCCTCTGCGAAGGGCCTATCTTTTACTTTTATGCAAGAGTTAGTAGTATTCCTTCTCATTCCAACCTACTCTTTAGTTGGCAAGCATCATATGATGGAAATATCTAAGCATATATGGCCATTCAAATATATTTGATCATGAATTATTATTGTTGACAATTATCTATATGATAAATAAGTTGGGAGGCGAAACATTAAGCCCCTTTCTCTTTGTTCGATGGATGCTATTTATTCTAAAAATATGCTTTGAGTGGTAGCAATCATGGAAGACTATATGATAGTTGAGTATGTGGGATTTGCTAAATCAAAGCTCTTACATAGACCCTTCCTGAAAATAAGATGAATTGCAATTGTTTGATGACTGAGAACATAGTTTGTTAGTTTTCAAGAAAGTTTATGATCTATGCTTTAACATGTGAATAGCTTGTTACTTGATCATGAAAAGTTTTATGAGTTGAGTTACTGTTATGACATATAATGATGCTAGAAAAGGTGATTGAAATTATCATTGATCAAGCTTGTGCACCTGCTAGCATTCACACTTCAAAAATTATTTCTTTTATCATTTACCTACTCAAGGACGAGCAGGAATTAAGCTTGGGGATGCTGATACGTCTCCAACGTATCTATAATTTATGAAGTATTCATGCTATTATATTATCCTTCTAGGATGTTTTATATGCATTTATATGCTATTTTATATGATTTTTGGGACTAACCTATTAACCTAGAGCCCAGTGCCAGTTTCTGTTTTTTCCTTGTTTTTGAGTATCGCAGAAAAGGAAAACCAAACGGAGTCCAATTGACCCGAAACTTGACGGAGCTTATTTTTGGACCAGAAGAAGGCCATGGAGTAAAAGAGTTGGGCCAGAAGAGTCCCGGGCTGCCCACGAGGGTGGGAGGCGCGCCCACCCCCCTGGGCGCGCCCCCTACCTCGTGGACAGCCCGGAGATCCCCCTGACTTGTTCCCGACGCCAAAAGCTCTTATATATACAGAAACCCCCAGAACATAACCTAGATCGGGAGTTCCGCCGCCGCAAGCCTCTGTAGCCACCGAAAACCAATCTAGACCCGTTCTGGCACCCTGCGGAGGGGGGATCCATCACCGGTGGCCATCTTCATCATCTCGGCGCTCTCCATGACGAGGAGGGAGTAGTTCACCCTCGGGGCTGAGGGTATGTACCAGTAGCTATGTGTTTGATCTCTCTCTCTCTCGTGTTCTTGAGGTGGTACGATCTTGATGTATAGCGAGCTTTGCTATTATAGTTGGATTTTATGATGTTTCTCCCCCTCTACCCTCTTGTAATGGATTGAGTTTTCCCTTTGAAGTTATCTTATCGGATTGAGTCTTTAAGGATTTGAGAACACTTGATGTATGTCTTGCATGTGCTTATCTGTGGTGACAATGGGATATCACGTGATCTACTTGATGTATGTTTTGGTGATCAACTTGCGGGTTCCGTGACCTCGTCAACTTATGCATAGGGGTTGGCACACGTTTTCGTCTTGACTCTCCGGTAGAAACTTTGGGGCACTCTTTGAAGTTCTTTGTGTTGGTTGAATAGATGAATCTGAGATTGTGTGATGCATATCGTATAATCATACCCATGGATACTTGAGGTGACATTGGAGTATGTAGGTGACATTAGGGTTTTGGTTGATTTGTGTCTTAAGGTGTTATTCTAGTACGAACTCTTGAATAGATCGATCAGAAAGAATAACTTTGAGGTGGTTTCGTACCCTACCATAATCTCTTCGTTTGTTCTCCGCTATTAGTGACTTTGGAGTGACTCTTTGTTGCATGTTGAGGGATAGTTATATGATCCAGTTATGTTATTATTGTTGAGAGAACTTGCACTAGTGAAAGTATGAACCCTAGGCCTTCTTTCCTAGCATTGCAATACCGTTTACGCTCACTTTTATCAATAGTTACCTTGCTGTTTTTATATTTTCAGATTACAAAAACCTATATCTACCATCCATATTGCACTTGTATCACCATCTCTTCGCCGAACTAGTGCACCTATACAATTTACCATTGTATTGGGTGTGTTGGGGAAACAAGAGACTCTTCGTTATTTGATTGCAGGGTTGTTTGAGAGAGACCATCTTCATCCTACGCCTCCGACGGATTGATAAACCTTAGGTCATCCACTTGAGGGAAATTTGCTACTGTCCTACAAACCTCTGCACTTGGAGGCCCAACAACGTCTACAAGAAGAAGGTTGTGTAGTAGACATCAGAGGCAGAAATTCTTGATGATCTGGGCTTGAAACCTGATACGCACAAGCCGGGTGACCTAGAATGAAGCACATTATTTACTATGCATATGGCTTCAAAGCATTTGTTACTTGGGCAGAAACATCCATTCCTCACAGGAATAAATCATGCAGATCAAAGGGTATTGAATAGATGATGTTGTACATGACATTCCTCATCAGATTGACGACTTCAACGAGAGAATTAAATCCTTTGATCGGGCATGAAGTCTTCGTTGTGATGTGATAGCTGGTTGATACGTCTCCAATGTATCTATAATTTTTGATTGTTCCATGCTATTATATATTCTGTTTTGGATGTTTAATGGGCTTATTTATACACTTTTATATTATTCTTGGGACTAACCTATTAACCGGAGGCCCAGCCCAAATTGCTGTTTTTTTGCCTATTTCAGTGTTCCGCAGAAAAGGAATATCAAACGGAGTCCAAAGGGAAAGAAACCTTCAGGAGAGTTATTTTTGGAACAAACGTGATCCAGAGGACTTGGAGTGGACGTCAAGTAATCACCAAGGAGGCCACGAGGCAGGGGGCGCCCCTACCCCCTCGTGGCTCCACCGACCTACTTCTTCCTCCTATATATACCTCCATACCCCCAAACCATCGAGGAGCACCACAAAAACCTAATTCCACCGCCGCAACCTTCTGTACCCGTGAGATCCCATCTTGGGGCCTTTTCCGGCGTCCTGCCGGAGGGTGCATTGATCACGGAGGGCTTCTACATCAACACCATAGCCTCTCCGATGATGTGTGAGTAGTTTACTTCAGACCTTCGGGTCCATAGTTATTAGCTAGATGGCTTCTTCTCTCTCTTTGGATCTCAATACAAAGTTCTCCTCGTTTCTCTTGGAGATCTATTCGATGTAATCTTTTTTGCGGTGTGTTTGTCGAGATCCGATGAATTGTGGGTTTATGATCAAGATTATCTATGAACAATATTTGAATCTTCTCTGAATTCTTTTATGTATGATTGGTTATCTTTGCAAGTCTCTTCGAATTATCAGTTTGGTTTGGCCTACTAGATTGATCTTTCTTGCAATGGGAGAAGTGCTTAGCTTTGGGTTCAATCTTGCGGTGCTCGATCCCAGTGACAGTAGGGGAAACGACACGTATTATATTGTTGCCATCGAGGATAAAAAGATGGGGTTTATATCATATTGCATGAGTTTATCCCTCTACATCATGTCATCTTGCTTAGAGCGTTACTCCGTTCTTATGAACTTAATACTCTAGATGCATGTTGGATAGCGGTCGATGTGTGGAGTAATAGTAGTAGATGCAGGCAGGAGTCGGTCTACTTGTCACGGACGTGATGCCTATATACATGATCATACCTAGATATTCTCATAACTATGCTCAATTCTATCAATTGCTCGACAGTAATTTGTTTACCCACCGTAATACTTATGCTATCTTGAGAGAAGCCACTAGTGAAACCTATGGCCCCCGGGTCTATTTTCCATCATATTAATCTCCCGTCAACGAGCTATTTCTGGCACCGTTTATTTTGCATTATTTACTTTTAATCTTTATTATAAAAATACCAAAAATATTATCTTATCATCTCTATCAGATCTCACTTTTGCAAGTGGCCGTGAAGGGATTGACAACCCCTTTATCGCGTTGGTTGCAAGGTTCTTATTTATTTGTGTAGGTGCGAGGGACTTGCGTGTGGCCTCCTACTGGATTGATACCTTGGTTCTCAAAAACTGAGGGAAATACTTACGCTACTTTGCTGCATCACCCTTTCCTCTTCAAGGGAAAACCAACGCAGTGCTCGAGAGGTAGCAAGAAGGATTTCTGGCGCCGTTGCCGGGGAGTCTACACACAAGTCAACATACCAAGTAACCATCTGTGACGCCCCCGATTTGACCGTACACTAATCATGCACGCAAATGTGTACGATCAAGATCAAGGACTCACGGGAAGATATCACAACACAACTCTAAAACATAAATAAGTCATACAAGCATCATAATACAAGCCATGGGCCTCGAGGGCTCGAATACAAGTGCTCGATCACAGACGAGTCAGCGGAAGCAACAATATCTGAGTACAGACATAAGTTAAACAAGTTGCCTTAAGAAGGCTAGCACAAACTGGGATACAGATCGAACGAGGCGCATGCCTCCTGCCTGGGATCCTCCTAACTACTCCTGGTCGTCGTCAGCGGGCTGCACGTAGTAGTAGGCACCTCCAGTGTCGTAGGTGTCGTCGTCGACGGTGGCGTCTGGCTCCTGGACTCCAACATCTGGTTGCGACAACCAGATAGAAAGGAAAGGGGGAAAAGAGGGAGAGAAGCAACCGTGAGTACTCATCCAAAGTACTCGCAAGCAAGGAGCTACACTACATATGCATGGGTATATGTGTAAAGGGGCATATCAGTGGACTGAACTGCAGAATGCCAGAATAAAAGGGGGATAGCTAGTCCTGTCGAAGACTACGCTTCTGGCCATCTCCATCTTGCAGCATGTAGAAGAGAGTAGATTGTAGTCCTCCAAGTAGCATCGCATAGCATAATCCTACCCGGCGATCCCCTCCTCGTCGCCCTGTTAGAGAGCGATCACCGGATTGTATCTGGCACTTGGAAGGGTGTATTTTATTCAGTATCCAGTTCTAGTTGTCATAAGGTCAAGGTACAACTCCGGGTCGTCCTTTTACCGAGGGACACGGCTATTCGAATAGATAAACTTCCCTGCAGGGGTGCACCACATAACCCAACACGCTCGATCCCATTTGGCCGGACACACTTTTCTGGGTCATGCCCGGCCTCGTAAGATCAACGCGTCGCAGCCCCACCTAGGCTCAACCGAGAGGTCAACACGCCGGTCTAACCCTATGCGCGCAGGGGTCTGGGCCCATCGCCCTATGCACACCTGCACGTTGCGAGGGCGGCCGGAAGCAGACCTAGCCTAGTGGTGTTCCAGTCCAATCCGGCGCGCGCCGCTCCGTCGCTGACGTCAAAAGAGCTTCGGCTGATACCACGACGCCGGGATACCCATAACTACTCCCGCGTAGATGGCTAGTGCGTATAGACCAAATGGCCAGACTCAGATCAAATACCAAGATCTCGTTAAGCGTGTTAAGTAACCGCGAACGCCGACCAGGGCCAGGCCCACCTCTCACCTAGGCGGTCTCAACCTGCCCTGTCGCTCCGCCACAAAGATCCACTTGCGGGTACTCCTACGAGCCGACCCGACTTTAGTCATCACATGTGTCATGTATATAGTATATAAGTATATACCCGTGATCACCGCCCAGGTGATCACGGCCCGATAGTATAGCACAGCAGACGGACAAGAATGTAGGGCCACTGATGGAAAACTAGCATCCTATACTAAGCATGTAGGATTGCAGGTAAAGGTAACAACAGTAGTAGCAAGGATAGGCTATGCATCAGGATAGGATATCGGAAAGCAGTAACATGCTACACTACTCTAATGCAAGCAGTATAGAGAAGAATAGGCGATATCTGGTGATCAAGGGGGGGGCTTGCCTGGTTGCTCTGGCAAGTAGGAGGGGTCGTCAACTCCGTAGTCGAACTGGGCAGCAGCAGTGTCGGTCTCGTAGTCTACCGGAGAGAAGAGGGGGAAGAAACAGTAAATACAATGCAAACATAAGCATGACGATGCGTGACATGACAATGAACAGTGCAAGGTGTGTCCTAACGCGACAGTAGGTGGTACCGGCGAAGGGGGGAACATCCGGGAAAGTATTCCCGCCGTTTCGCGTTTTCGGACAGACGGACCGGAGGGGGAAAGTTGCGAGTTGGATAGGTTAGGGAGGTGTGGTGGACGAACGGACTGCGTATTTGGATTCGTCTCGTCGTTCTGAGCAACTTTCATGTTGAAAATATTTTAATCCGAGTTACGGATTAAAAGATATGATTTTCTAAATATTTTATTAATTTCTGGAATTTAATTAATTATTTAAATTAATTCGAAAATGGATTTATGACATCAGCATGATGTCATGCTGACGTCAGCAGTCAACAGGGGTTGACTGGGTCAAATTGACATGTGGGTCCAGTGGGACCCACCTGTCATTCTCTGTTAGGTTAATTAGGGTTTAGCTAAATAATTAACTATTAATTAAACTAATTAATTTAATTGGATTAATCTAAACAGGGTTAATTAACTAATTAATTAATTGACTAATTAATTATTATTATTATTTTTTATATATTTGTTTATTTATTTTTATTTTTATTTTTATTTTATTTTTTAAACGTTTTACGGGCGGGGCCCATATGTCATAGGCCCCATGGCCTTAATGGGGCGGTTAGAGCGGGCGTCGGGCGAGGGCGACGGGCGACGGGGCGCCCGAACGGTGCGAGCCCAAGGGGCGCTGGGCGCGCACGGCGCACGCCGGCGCCGGCGGACAGGGCCAGGGGAGGCAGGGCTCCGGCGAGCCACCAGAGCGGCGACGGAGTAGCGGCTGTGGGCCGGGGAGCGCGGGACGCGATCGGTGCGGCGTGGAGCGCGGTCGGGCAGGGACGACCACGCGCGGGTGGTTGCAGATGGCGTAGCCGTGGTGAGCGCAAGGCGGAGCGGTGGGAGGAGAAGCAGGGGCGGCCGCGGGCGACGAGAGCTGGGGCGCCCGAACTGGATGCGGCCAGTCGAGGCCACAGCGAGGGGGGGGGGCGCTGGCCGCGGCGGGGCGCAACGGAGAAGCGCGCGGCGGGCACTGGTGGGCGCGCGCGGAGCGGCCGAGCCGGGGCAGGGAGAGAGGAGAGGGGAGAGCTCACGGGGGGAGTAGGGCTCGTGGCAGCTGGGGTCGAGGGGGATGGCGGGGACGACGGCGACGCCGGGGAGGAGGGAAAGCAGGCCGGCGGGGGGGGGGGTGCTCCGGCGAGGGCGAGGGCGAGGCCGGCGGGGGCGGTCGGCGACGGTGGCCTCCTCTCGATCCCGTTCTGGATCGGGGGAGGGAGGAGGAGATATTTCGGGGGGGGGAGTGGGTGCTGGCTGTCGGTGAGTGGGGGGGGGGGGGAGGGGATAAGGGAGAGGGGTGGGGGCCGACCTGGGCCGGCCTGGTTGGCCCAATGGCCAGCTGGGCCGCGGTCCAGCAGGGGGGGCTGTTCTTCTCTTTTTTTGTTTGTTTCTCCCCTTTTGTATTTTCTTTTTATTTATTTATTTATTTTCTTTTCTGTTTTAATTCATTTAAAAGCATTTAGGCATTTTATAAAAATATGTTTTCTTTAGTATAATTACCCTTGTAATATTTGGCACCCACCGAACATTTTGTTTCAATTTTTGAAAAACTTTTTCTGTCGGCATTAATTTAAATTTGAATTTTGAAACGGTTTTGGATCATCGCACGGTTAACAACAGTAACCGAGGTGACGTGGCATGATTAGCGGGGAATTACTGTAGCTTGATTCCCCGGGCGTTACAAATCTCCTCCACTACAAGAAATCTCGTCCCGAGATTTAGGAGGTAGAAGGAAACAGTGCGGGGTATTCTTCGCGCAGACGATCCTCTCGTTCCCAAGTGGCTTCATCTTCAGAATGGTGCGACCACTGGACTTTGAGAAACTTGATCGCCTTCTGACGTGTGCGGCGTTCAGCTTGGTCGAGAATGCGGACCGGATGCTCCTTATAGGAGAGGTCTTGCTGCAATTCGAGCACTTCATGATCCACTGCTCGGATTGGGTCCTTGAAGCAACGGCGGAGCTGTGACACATGGAACACATCGTGAACCTGAGAAAGGTTCGGCGGTAGCTCCAGTTGGTATGCCACTTTTCCACGCCTTTCGAGAATAGTGAATGGGCCAATATAGCGAGGAGCTAGTTTGCCCTTGATCCCGAAGCGGTGAGCACCCTTCATTGGTGTGACTCGAAGATAAGCCTTTTCGCCAGGTTGATAGACCATGTCTTTATGATGACGGTCATACTGACTCTTCTGACGTGACTGAGCAGTCTTGAGATTCTCACGAATAATGCGGACTTGTTCTTCGGCATCTTGGATAATATCCGGACCGAAGAGTGGACGTTCCCCAGTTTCTGACCAGTTCAGAGGGGTTCGGCACTTTCGTCCATATAACACTTCGAAGGGGGCCATCTTCAGACTAGCTTGATAGCTATTATTATAAGAGAACTCAGCATACGGGAGAGATTCCTCCCATTTCTTGCCGAAGGAAATAACACAAGCTCGAAGCATGTCTTCGAGAACTTGGTTGACACGTTCAACTTGCCCTTGCGATTGAGGATGAAATGCAGTACTGAATGACAGATGAGTTCCCATAGCTTCTTGGAAACTTGCCCAGAATCTTGAAGTGAATAAGCTGCCACGGTCTGAACTGATAACCAATGGAATACCGTGGAGTGAAACAATCCTGGACATATAGAGCGTTGCCAGCTGACTAGCAGTGATCGTTTCTTTGACCGCCAGAAAATGTGCAACTTTGGAAAGCCGGTCAATGACGACAAGAATAGCATCATTACCTTTCTGTGATTTGGGAAATCCAGTGACGAAGTCCATCTCAACATGGTCCCATTTCCATTCAGGAATAGAGATAGGTTGCAGAGTTCCAGCAGGCCTTTGATGTTCTGCTTTGATACGACGGCAAACGTCACACTCAGCAACATAACGAGCAATGTCTTGCTTCATATTAGACCACCAGAATCTCTGACGGATGTCTTGGTACATCTTTGTACTACCAGGGTGGATACATAGAGGCGTATCATGAGCTTCTTTCATAACTTCCTGTGTCATATCCAGGTTTTTCTCTGCACATGGCACCACTAGGCGGCCCTTGAAGTATAGGGTGCCATCTTCAGCAATGGTGAAGAATGAGGGCTTTCCTTCTGCGAGGTAGCGCTTAATCTTGTGGGCTTCAGAGTCATACTTCTGTAGCCTTTTGATGCTGTCCTCGAGATCTGGTTTAGCAACTAGGGTATTGAGGGAACCCTGGGTAACAACGTGGAGGTTCACCTTGCCAAACTCCTTAGGAGGGGGAGCGAGTGCACCCGGAGGAACAATATGGAGGTTCAGCTTCCTGAATTCTTCAACAAGCGAGGGCTGAACTTTGTGAACCTGGAGGTGGTTGCAGTAAGACTTGCGGCTCAAGGCATCAGCCATTACATTAGCCTTGCCTGGCGTATAGGAAATACCCAAGTCAAAGTCTGCAACAAGCTCCATCCATCTCTGCTGACGGAGGTTCAGGTCTGGCTGAGTAAACAGATACTTCAGACTTTGGTGGTCAGTGAAGATCTCGCAACGATTACCGAGAAGGTAATGTCGCCACTGCTTCAGCGCATGAATGACAGCAGCAAGTTCGAGGTCGTGAACTGGGTAGTTCTCTTCGTGAGGGCGCAATTGCCGAGAGGCATAAGCAATCACTTTGCGGTCTTGCATTAGGACACAGCCTAATCCTTGACGGGAAGCGTCGCAGTAAATGACGAAGTCCTTCTTAGTATCAGGTGGAGCTAGAACTGGGGCAGAAGTCAACTTGTCTTTGAGTGCCTGGAAACTTTCCTGACATTTGTCTGTCCATTGGAACTTGACACCCTTATGCAACAGGTTAGTCAGAGGCCTGGCGATCTTAGAGAAGTTCTCGACAAATCGACGGCAATAGCTGGCGAGACCGAGAAAACTTCTGACTTGCTTAACGTTCTTGGGAGGAGTCCAATCAAGAATAGCCTGAACTCGCTCGGGGTTGACGGCAATACCATCCTTAGAGATGACATGCCCAAGATAGGTTACTTCCGGTAGCCAGAATTCACATTTGGAGAACTTGGCATATAGTTGATGCTCTCGTAGCTTTTCCAGCACAAGTCGAAGATGTTCAGCATGTTCTTCTTCGTTCTTGGAAAATACCAGGATATCATCCAGATAAACCACGACGAACTTGTCGAGGTAATCCATGAATATATAGTTCATCAGACGAGAGAAGGTGGCTGGAGCATTGGTTAAACCGAAAGACATGACGGTGTACTCGTATGAACCATAGCGAGTCACGAAGGCGGTCTTTGGGATATCCTCTTCGCGAACACGGATCTGGTGGTAACCCAACCTCAAGTCGAGCTTAGAGAACACTGACGAACCCGCCAGTTGATCATACAGATCATTGATCCGAGGAAGAGGGTATTTATTCTGAATGGTAGCTTGGTTTATAGGACGGTAGTCTTGAACTAACCGGTTTGTCCCATCCTTCTTCTTGACAAAGAGAGAAGGTGCTCCCCAAGGAGAGCAACTTGGGCGAATGAATCCTTTGCGAAGAGATTTGTCGATTTCCTCCTTAAGCTCAAGGAGTTCATGCGGCGGCATTTTGTAGGGTCGCTTGGCTATAGGAGTGGTGCCTGGTTTCAAGTCGATGATGAATTCGACAGCTCTAGCAGGGGGAATCCCTGGAAGTTCTTCAGGAAAGACGTCGAGGAATTCACGCACGACGGGAATGTTTTCAATGCCCTCGAGTGGTGCAGCGTTTAATGCATTCAATGCATAGAGCCTTGCCTCGGCATTTTGCACCAGATGGGCTTGGTAAGTAACTATCTCATCGGAAGGGTGTAGCAGATGGACGGTCTTAGTGGTGCAAACGATTGAAGCAGTATGCGCCTCTAACCAATTCATTCCCAGAATGAGATCGATGCTACAAGACTTCAGTACGATGGGAGAGATAAGAAATTCCAGTCCTTCGATATCAACGGGGACGTCGTTGCAAATCATGGAGGTTCGACATTGGCCCGCAGGGGTGTGTACTAATAGTGAAGCATTCATGTCTTCGCTTCTAATGCCATGCATGAATGCAAAATCTTTTGACATGAATGAATGTGATGCACCTGTATCAAATAAAACGGATGTTGGTACTGAATTTACGAGGAGTGTACCCATCACAGTAGCAGGCTGGTCTTGAGCTTCGTTGAGATCAACATGGTTGGCATGAGCACGACCATAAGACTTAACATTGTTGTTGCGGGGCTGGTTGTTACCACGGCCAGTTGCTGGAAGGGCCAGTTGATTCTGGTTCTGGTTGCATTCTCTAGCACGGTGCCCTGGTTGACCACACCTGAAGCACAAGCCATTATTGGGAGTGGGAACAGGGGCTTGGGATGGTGGAGCTGGAAGTCTTGACTGCCTAGATGGTGGTGGAGGCAGACGAGGTGCAGCATAGGTCTGCCTTGGGGCAGATGCATTTGGACGGTACATGCTGTTCGGGATCCATATCTTACGCTTCTGTGAGGGCGAGCCCGAAGATGAGCCCGTGTCACGGTTGCGCCTGTGAGAGCTCTGGTATTCCTGCAGACCAGTTTCGACATTGATGGCCTTGTTCACCAAGGTGGCGAAATCAGCAAAGTCATGCACTAGAAGTGCGAGCTTGATGTCAGCTTGAAGGCCATCACGGAACTTCTCCTGTCTGCGTGCATCAGTTGCAATGTCCTCCTCAGCATAGCGAGACAAGTCCAGAAACTCCCGTTGATAAGCTTCAACAGTTTTGTTGCCTTGGGTGAGGTTGCGGAACTCACGCTTCTTCCGGTCCATGACTCCTTGAGGAATGAAGCGGGCACGGAAAGCAGCTTGGAAGTCTGGCCAGGTGATGATTGTTCCAGCTGGCAGAGTACGCCTGTGGCTGTCCCACCATTGAGCTGCGGGTCCCTTCAGAAAGAAGGAAGCAAAGTTGACATAGCTGGCAGGGGCTACATTGGCAGACTCCATCTCATAGGTGATGTCACGGAGCCAGTCATCAGCATCCAGAGGCTGAGTTGAGCTGCGGTACACAGTTGGGTTCAGGCGCATGAAATCCTGCAGAGTTACTGGGGTTGGTTGCTGGTCCATATTGGGGCGAGGAAACTGAGCCATCATATTTTCCATGAATTGGCGGTTCAGTTCAAACTGTTGGATCATACCAGCCATGTACTCAGGTGGTGGTGGGGCATTGCCACCACGACCACGACCACCTGGTCTAACCATCCTGCTAATATATAACAGGGGTTCAGCATTGAGAAATTTGCAAAGACAAGGATCATTCATGATGAAACATGCATAATGAAAGGAGCACGATAGCTACTACATAGTAGTCGGCATAACTTACAAAAGGGGTCATGCATAGAGTTCAGTACATAGAGTTCAGTACATAGACTAAAACATCATAGGCGGCACACAGGCTCGCGGCGAATGCATCTAACACTACAAGCAAGCCTACATCAGTCCCAAGAGGTACTGTGGAGGTAATCGTAGCCCGACAGCTGGTAGTGAGGCAACGGATAGCCCTCCACGTCAGCAGACTGGGGGCCGCGGATACTCAGGTGTAGAGCCCGACGCTCAGGTGGCAGAAGAGGACCAAGTGCGGGAGAGTAGCCTCCCACCTCTGGCCAACCGACACCGTGGGGCATCACGGTCCTGGCTGGGTAGATCGCAGTACGCGGTAGCTGTCCAGATCGGACAAAGGGGTGCAGCAGCGTCAGAGCACGGTAAAGGTGCTGACGGGTGGTGTACATCTCGTGGCGAAGAGCTCGGTTAGCTCGATCCAGCCCATCAGCATGCAGAACCAGGTTCTGATGGTAGAAGGGCTCTCGGGTGACAGTGGAGTAGGCAGCAGTATAGTATCCCTCCGCACCAACATCAGATGCGATAGCAATGTGCCTGAAAGGGGAGGTGTCCAACTCCCGATACTCTCCACGAAGACGTGTCAGAGCAGCATAGGCAGCATCGTGGACAGCCATATCGATGGTCACACCAACACCATGTGCGGTGTGCAGCACAGTAGTGGAGTCATACTCCCGCGAGTAGAGGTGGACGATGGCACGGTACTGCTCCTGGTTAAAGTCCTGGTACTCCTCGTAGACGGTGTACTCAGGGTGCCAGCGATAACCCAGATAGGTCATCATCTCAGCTAGCACAGCCGGTGATCCCGAGGCACCAATGGCCGTCGTGTGGCGCACGACCTGCCTCGTGGGTTCCATCTGAAAGCAAAGACGTTTCAAAGGAGTCAAATGACAGTGTGTGAATTGTTCAAAATACTATTCTAAGAAACAACTATGGCTTATCCAACTTTGGGGTGAATGCGGTCACGGGATCCTAGTGTTAGAGTTAGTAAATTCGTTTAACCCGAGTAGAAGAGAGTTCAGAGTCCCAGAGTAAAGGTCGAGGAGTAAAAGATCCTAGTACCACCCAATGGCGACGTGGGCCCGTAAGACACACAGCCATGTTAGTAAAAGTTTTGTAATGTCTAGACTCGACTTCGGCCAAGGAGTGTGGAAAGGGGGATTCCTACAGGCAGTCGGCTCTGATACCAACTTGTGACGCCCCCGATTTGACCGTACACTAATCATGCACGCAAATGTGTACGATCAAGATCAGGGACTCACGGGAAGATATCACAACACAACTCTAAAACATAAATAAGTCATACAAGCATCATAATACAAGCCAGGGGCCTCGAGGGCTCGAATACAAGTGCTCGATCACAGACGAGTCAGCGGAAGCAACAATATCTGAGTACAGACATAAGTTAAACAAGTTTGCCTTAAGAAGGCTAGCACAAACTGGGATACAGATCGAACGAGGCGCAGGCCTCCTGCCTGGGATCCTCCTAACTACTCCTGGTCGTCGTCAGCGGGCTGCACGTAGTAGTAGGCACCTCCAGTGTCGTAGGTGTCGTCGTCGACGGTGGCGTCTGGCTCCTGGACTCCAACATCTGGTTGCGACAACCAGATAGAAAGGAAAGGGGGAAAAGAGGGAGAGAAGCAACCGTGAGTACTCATCCAAAGTACTCGCAAGCAAGGAGCTACACTACATATGCATGGGTATATGTGTAAAGGGGCATATCAGTGGACTGAACTGCAGAATGCCAGAATAAAAGGGGGATAGCTAGTCCTGTCGAAGACTACGCTTCTGGCCATCTCCATCTTGCAGCATGTAGAAGAGAGTAGATTGAAGTCCTCCAAGTAGCATCGCATAGCATAATCCTACCCGGCGATCCCCTCCTCGTCGCCCTGTTAGAGAGCGATCACCGGGTTGTATCTGGCACTTGGAAGGGTGTATTTTATTCAGTATCCAGTTCTAGTTGTCATAAGGTCAAGGTACAACTCCGGGTCGTCCTTTTACCGAGGGACACGGCTATTCGAATAGATAAACTTCCCTGCAGGGGTGCACCACATAACCCAACACGCTCGATCCCATTTGGCCGGACACACTTTTCTGGGTCATGCCCGGCCTCGTAAGATCAACGCGTCGCAGCCCCACCTAAGCACAACAGAGAGGTCAGCACGCCGGTCTAACCCTATGCGCGCAGGGGTCTGGGCCCATCGCCCTATGCACACCTGCACGTTGCGTACGCGGCCGGAAGCAGACCTAGCCTAGTGGCGTTCCAGTCCAATCCGGCGCGCGCCACTCAGTCGCTGACGTCAAGAAGGCTTCGGCTGATACCACGACGCCGGGATACCCATAACTACTCCCGCGTAGATGGCTAGTGCGTATAGACCAAATGGCCAGACTCAGATCAAATACCAAGATCTCGTTAAGCGTGTTAAGTATCCGCGAACGCCGACCAGGGCCAGGCCCACCTCTCACCTAGGCGGTCTCAACCTGCCCTGTCGCTCCGCCACAAAGATCCACTTGCGGGTACTCCTACGAGCCGACCCGACTTTAGTCATCACATGTGTCATGTATATAGTATATAAGTATATACCCGTGATCACCGCCCAGGTGATCACGGCCCGATAGTATAGCACAGCAGACGGACAAGAATGTAGGGCCACTGATGGAAAACTAGCATCCTATACTAAGCATGTAGGATTGCAGGTAAAGGTAACAACAGTAGTAGCAAGGATAGGCTATGCATCAGGATAGGATATCGGAAAGCAGTAACATGCTACACTACTCTAATGCAAGCAGTATAGAGAAGAATAGGCGATATCTGGTGATCAAGGGGGGGCTTGCCTGGTTGCTCTGGCAAGTAGGAGGGGTCGTCAACTCCGTAGTCGAACTGGGCAGCAGCAGTGTCGGTCTCGTAGTCTACCGGAGAGAAGAGGGGGAAGAAACAGTAAATACAATGCAAACATAAGCATGACGATGCGTGACATGACAATGAGCAGTGCTAGGTGTGTCCTAACGCGACAGTAGGTGGTACCGGCGAAGGGGGGGAACATCCGGGAAAGTATTCCCGATGTTTTGCGTTTTCGGACAGATGGACCGGAGGGGGAAAGTTGCGAGTTCGATAGGTTAGGGAGGTGTGGTGGACGAACGGACTGCGTATCCGGATTCGTCTCGTCGTTCTGAGCAACTTTCATGTTGAAAATATTTTAATCCGAGTTACGGATTAAAAGATATGATTTTCTAAAGATTTTATTAATTTCTGGAATTTAATTAATTATATAAATTAATTCAAAAATGGATTTATGACATCAGCATGATGTCATGCTGACGTCAGCAGTCAACAGGGGTTGACTGGGTCAAACTGACATGTGGGTCCAGTGGGACCCACCTGCCATTCTCTGTTTAGGTTAATTAGGGTTTAGCTAAATAATTAACTATTAATTAAACTAATTAATTTAATTAGATTAATCTAAACAGGGTTAATTAACTAATTAATTAATTAATTAATTATTTTAATTATTTTTTATATATTTGTTTATTTATTTTTAATTAATTATTTTTATTTTTTATTTATTTTTAAACGTTTTACGGGCGGGACCCATATGTCATAGGCCCCATGGCCTTAACGGGGCGGTTACAGCGGGCGTCGGGCAGGGCGACGGGCGACGGGCGCCCGAACGGTGCGAGCCCAAGGGGCGCTGGGCGCGCACGGCGCACGCCGGCGCCGGCGGACAGGGCCAGGGGAGGCAGGGCTCCGGCGAGCCACCGGAGCGGCGACGGAGCAGCGGCTGTGGGCCGGGGAGCGCGGGACGCGATCGGTGCGGCGTGGAGCGCGGTCGGGCAGGGACGACCACGCGCGGGTGGTTGCAGACGGCGTAGCCGTGGTGAGCGCGAGGCGGAGCGGTGGGAGGAGAAGCAGGGGCGGCCGCAGGCGACGAGCGCTGGGGCGCCCGAACTGGACGCGGCCAGTCGAGGCCACGGCGAGGGGGGGGCGCTGGCCGCGGCGGGGCGCAACGGAGGAGCGCGCGGCGGGCACTGGTGGGCGCGCGCGGAGCGGCCGAGCCGGGGTAGGGAGAGAGGAGAGGGGAGCGCTCACGGGGGGAGTAGGGCTCGTGGCAGCGGGGGTCGAGGGGGATGGCGGGGACGGCGGCGTTGGGGAGGCAGGCCGTCGGGGACGAGGTCGAGGGGGGTCCGGCGTGGGGAAGAGACGGGGAGGCAGCACCGACGATGGTGGGGTGGCGGGGCGGCTCCGGCGGGGGGGGGGGGGTGGGGGTGTTCCGGGCGGCGGCGGCGGCGAGCGCCTCCTCCTCGATCCGATCCAAATCGGGGGAGAGGGGGATATTTCGGGGGGGAGTGGGGTTGCTGTCGGTGGGGAGTGGGGGGAGGAGTGGATAAGGTGAGAGGGGTGGGGGCCGACCTGGGCCGGCCTGGTTGGCCCAATGGCCAGCTGGGCCGCGGTCCAGCAGGGGGGGTTGTTCTTCTCTTTTTTTGTTTCTCCCCTTTTGTATTTTCTTTTTATTTATTTATTTTCTTTTCTGTTTTAATTCATTTAAAAGCATTTAGGCATTTTATAAAAATATGTTTTCTTTAGTATAATTACCCTTGTAATATTTGGCACCCACCGAACATTTTGTTTCAATTTTTGAAAAACTTTTTCTGTCGGCATTAATTTAAATTTGAATTTTGAAACGGTTTTGGATCATCGCACGGTTAACAACAGTAACCAAGGTGACGTGGCATGATTAGCGGGGAATTACTGTAGCTTGATTCCCCGGGCGTTACACCATCACAAACTCTTATCCCTCGCATTACATTATTTGCCATCTGCCTCTCGCTTTCCTCTCCCCCACTTCACCCTTGCCGTTTTATTCACCCTCTCTTTGTGTTCGCCTCTTTTTCGCTTGCTTCTTGTTTGCTCGTGTGTTGGATTGCTTGCTTGTCATGATGGCTCAAGATAACACTAAATTGTGTGACCTTGCCAATACCAACAATAATGATTTTCTTAGCACTCCGATTGCTCCTCTTACCGAAGCTGAATCTTGTGAAATTAATGCTGCTTTGTTGAATCTTGTCATGAAAGATCAATTCGCCGGCCTTCCTAGTGAAGATGCCGCTACCCATCTAAATAGCTTTGTTGATTTATGTGATATGCAAAAGAAGAAAGATGTGGACAATGATATTGTTAAATTGAAGTTATTTCCGTTTTCGCTTAGAGATCGCGCTAAAACTTGGTTTTCGTCTTTGCCTAAAAATAGTATTGATTCTTGGAATAATTGCAAAGATGCTTTTATCTCTAAGTATTTCCCTCCCGCTAAAATCATATCCCTTAGAAACGATATTATGAATTTCAAGCAACTTGATCATGAACATGTTGCACAAGCTTGGGAGAGGATGAAATTAATGATACATAATTGCCCTACTCATGGTTTGAATTTATGGATAATTATACAAAATTTCTATGCCGGATTGAATTTTGCTTCTAGAAATCTTTTAGATTCGGCCGCGGGAGGCACTTTTATGGAAATCACTTTAGGAGAAGCTACTAAACTCCTAGATAATATTATGGTTAATTATTCTGAATGGCACACTGAAAGATCTACTAGTAAAAAGGTGCATGCAATTGAAGAAATTAATGTTTTGAGTGGAAAGATGGATGAACTTATGAAATTGTTTGCTAATAAGAGTGTTGCTTCTGATCCTAATGATATGCCTTTGTCTACCTTGGTTGAGAATAATAATGAATCTATGAATGTGAATTTTGTTGGTAGGAATAATTTTGGTAACAACGCTTATAGAGGAAACTTTAATCCTAGGCCGTATCCTAGTAATTCCTCTAATAATTATGGTAATCCCTACAACAACACTTATGGAAATTTTAATAAGATGCCCTCTGATTTTGAGACTAGTGTTAAAGAATTTATGATTTCTCAAAAGAATTTCAATGCTTTGCTTGAAGAGAAATTGCCTAAGATTGATGAATTGGCTGGGAACATGGATAGAATTTCTCTTGATGTTGATTCTTTGAAACTTAGATATATTCCACCTAAGCATGACATCAATGAGTCTCTCAAAGCCATGAGAATTTCCATTGATGAGTGCAAAGAAAGAACCGCTAGGATGCGTGCTAAGAAAGATTGCTTTGTAAAAGCGTGTTCTTCTAGTTTTTATGAGAATAAAGATGAGGATCTAAAAGTTATTGATCTGTCCCCTATTAAACCTTTGTTTTGCAATATGAATCTTGATAATGATGGGACTGGAGATGAGTCAACTTTAGTTAGAAGGCGTCCCAAAAATTCGGAGTTTTTAGATCTTGATGATAAAATTGGTAAAAGTGGGATTGAAGAGGTTAAAACTTTAGATAGCAATGAACCCACTATTTTGGATTTCAAGGAATTTGATTATGATAATTGCACTTTGATAGATTGTATTTCCTTGTTGCAATCCGTGCTAAATTCTCCTCATGCTTATAGTCAAAATAAAGCTTTTACTAAACATATCGTTGATGCTTTGATGCAACCTTATGAAGAAAAACTTGAGTTGGAAGTTTCTATCCCTAGAAAACTTTATGATGAGTGGGAACCTGCAATAAAAATAAAAATTAAAGATCATGAATGCTATGCTTTGTGTGATTTGGGTGCTAGTGTTTCCACGATCCCAAAAACTTTGTGTGATTTGCTAGGTTTCCGTGAATTTGATGATTGTTCTTTAAACTTGCACCTTGCGGATTTGTAGCGACCCGACCCGAATGGATCAAGTCTCTGTGCTTAAGTGTCATCCCTGGATCGGTATGCTGACACACACAGTACTCGAGGATTTATAACAGAGGTAAATCACATGTATAAAGTAGCGTAAATACTATTACCTCAATCCAAATAGCGGAAGTAACAAGGTCGTGGATTCCCATCAACACCAACGGCAAAGTTGAGTGTAGAAATCGTAACCCTAACGTATCACTTACTCGTCGTAAGATATCCTGCAACATGAAACGGTGCAGCCCGAAAACGGGTCAGCACATGGAATATGCTGGCAAATTCACACCATAGAGAAATGATGAACAAAGGCTATCACTACATGCATATATGGCTGGTGGAAAAGCTCTATGGTTATAATGTTTTTGCAAAAAGCCAATTTTTCCCTACTGCAAAGGAATAAATTTTATTTGACTATCATGGTGGTTGTTAAACATTGAGATGGTTGACAGCATCTCAATCCCAATTAAGTATCATCATTAACCCAACAAGATTAATTAAAGTAACATGATGAGATCAACGGGATAATCCAAGAACTAGATACTCAAGTTGTCCATAACCGGGGACACGGCTAATCATGATTAGTTTATACACTCTGCAGAGGTTTGTGCACTTTTCCCACAAGACTCGATCGCCTCCGCTGGATTCTCGCACTACATGAGGTTTGAGAAACGGATAATAAGAGTAAGTCGGTATGGTGATCAATCCATCCCGCACCCAAATCATTACCCTGTATATGGTTTAGCGAATCTCGCATTCTAACACTCGGTCATCCTCACAAGCATTACAGAATTTCTCTTGTCGACGAACCAAGTTCGGATAAATCCATGGATTCTGCAAGCCAAACAAGCATCTATCGTTCCTTCACAACTCTCAGGTTTTGCGTAACTCCTATAAGATCGTCTGTCGTAACTTCTTCCAGGGTTTTTCCTTCAGCAAGAATGTGCTTGCTTCTTGGCAGGTCCTGGGGCCTGTGGGTTATGGCCCATCTCATCACTTGTAAACCTTGAACTCATCATCGGGCAACTGGTCCTTAATCCAACATCCAACTTCCTGGTATTCTTAAATCCATCCAATTGTACTGTCTTCCTTCCTTCTATTGGCACCAAACTAGGACATGATTACTCAGACTCATCATGGAATTCCCATTGATCCATATTTCCAACATCATACCTCCTTTATATCGAATAATAATTCATCTCTTCATCCAAGGGGGATATCCCACATACCGAGATAAAAAAAAACTTATACTTATGAAGTCCATACTCCACTTCGTGGAACATCATTATCCTTTCCAGGGTCAAGCGTCCTTAGAGGGGAATATTGGCCATCTCTGCATGGCACTTCTTCAACTGGGAAACATGAAACACATCATGAACTCCTGACAGTCCTTCGGGTGACTTCCAACTTGTTGGCCACTTCTCCCATACGCTCCAAAACTCGGTATGGTCCTACAAATCTCGGGGCTAACTTTTCCTTAACTCCAAATCGTTTAACTCTTCGCAAAGGGGACACACGAAGACATGCTCTGTCTCCAATTTCACAGACTACCTCCTTGCGTTTTGAGTCTGCATAACTCTTCTGCCTGGACTGAGCTACCTTCAGTCTATCTTGAATCAACTTAACATTCTCTTCTGACTCCTTGATCACATTTGGTCCAAACAACTGACGGACTCCAACTTCATCCCGCATCAACGGTGTCTGGCTCCTTCTCCCATACAAAGTTTCAAAAGGGGCCATCTTCAAACTGGTTTGGTAACTGTTGTTGTATGAGAACTCTGCGTAAGGTAGATTATCATCCCTACTAGCTCCATAAACTAGCGCACACGCTCTCTATATGTCCTCCAGAATCTGATTGACTCTCTCGGTCTATCCATCTGTATGCGGATGAAAGGCTGTACTGAACTCTAGCCTAGTACCCAAAGTCTGGTGCAGCTGATTCCAAAACTTTGAGGTAAACTGTGTTCCTCTATCTGATACGATGGTCCTCAGAACTCCATGCAGACATACGATCCTGGTCAAATATATCTTGGCCAACTTTGCACTTGTATAGGTGGTTTTCACTGGGATAAAGTGAGCCACTTTGGTCAAGCGAATCAACTACTACCCAGATAGAATTATATCCCGATCGGGTTCTGGGAAATCCGGTAATGAAATCCATGCCAAGCTTATCCCACTTCCATTCGGGTATCGGCATAGGCTGTAGTAATCCGGTTGGCTTCTGATGCTCTGCCTTTACTCTCTGGCATACATCACCTACGACTACATACTCCGCAATATCCTTCTTCATACCAGTCCACCAGAAACGCTCCTTCAACTCCAAATACATCTTGGTGTTTCTAGGGCGAATCGAGTATGGTGAGTCATGAGCCTCCTAAAGTATTAACTTCCTGATCTCTGCATTATTGGGCACATATACACGGTCCTCGAACCATAAGGTGTCGTGCTCATCCTTACGAAAACCTTTGGCCTTTCCTTTGCTCATCCTCTCTTTTAACTCAGCAATTTCTTTGTCATCCTTCTGAGCTTCACGGATCTTTCCCAACAATGTAGACTGAACTTCCCTTGCTGCAACAAAACCTTTGGGAACAATCTCCAACCGAAGTTCCCTAAGATCCTCTACTAACTCCTTTGGTAATCCTCCGCTTATGAGGGTATTCGTCCTTGTTTTCTTTATGGTTGTGTCCTATTTCTCCACAAAGCTTGTATGCACAAGGTTTCTTCATATCCTTTCCATAAGGCCTCAACTTTTGGGACACAAGCCAAGACTTTAACAAAGTCCACTTAAATTCCTTCCAAGTGGTTACTCCTTGCCATCCGTTGATGGTTTGGTACATCCTCCACCAAGTAGTGGCACCTCTTTCAAAGCACTCAAGAGCATGCTGGGTCATATCCTTTCCAGCTATAGGGTTATTCTCCATGTGATCCTCCATGTTCTGAATCCATCAGTCCGTCTCCAATTGAGTCATTGGTCCAGAAAATATAAGCTCATCTCCATTCATCCTCTATTGGGTCCATGGGTTTGGGGTGGGATAAGAGAGATAGAGAGAGATGCACACAATACAAACAATGGTTTTGAAAAGACAGATTTTTATTTGTGGCTGTCGGAAAAACATCAAACAAATGACAGCTCACAATCGTCGCAACTAACATAGGTATATAGCAGGGGTTGGGTCTTCTAGAGGTCAAAATCTTCAAAGTCATCAAACTCTTCAAGTCTTGTTCATGTCTCCGATGGCTTCTTCCGATCATGCTTGTCTTTCTCAAGTTCTTTTGCCAAATCATCTCTGTTGACGCGAAGTCTCTCGTGACGTCCTTTAATTTTTCTGGAGCTGCGCTCCAAACTTCTGGGTCTCAACATCCTTGGCATGAACCATGGTACTACTGTCCTTCAGTTCCTGACGAGTCTCCGTTATCTCGAGGTTTTGCTTTCCCAGCTTGGCTACTTTCAGTTTATGGGTCCTGAGTTCTTCACGAAACGCTTCTTTGTCAAAAACTTCTTGATGTAATACTCCAGATCCTGGTGATACACCGGTCTAAAGTTAAAACTTCATCTTGCTGATAGGTGCTCCATCAGCCTTCTACCATCCAATCCTTCCATGCATCTGCATGCTTAACTCCGCACGGTGACAATAGCATAAACGGGTAATAACACCATGGATAGCCGTGTCTATGCCCATGTTACTGCCATGAGCTTTCATTCCATAACTGATATCTCCTGTCTTTGGGTTTTCTTAACAAAAACTTTGAGTTCTAATGCTCCATGTTCTGGTCTTTCTCCGATACACCTTGGTCTCGGGTATTGGCGGCTTCCATAGTCTGCCAAGTTCCATAAGGGTAGCCTTCCTATACCAATCTGGAAATTCTTCAGAGCCTTCAAATTCTCCTAGTCTTCGGAGTCTTCAACCGTTGTAGTTTCCATTATCATAATGCACGGTAAAATCCTCTTCATTCCGAATGGTCTTAGTTGTCCAATATCTTGTACTTCTTGAAGTGGTCTTATCCGTCGAATCTTCGAGTGGTCCAAAAGGAAAAAGGGTATGGTCTCACTTAAAGGGAATATTTGAATAAGCTTAGAAAAGGAGAGAGGTAAAAGATCTTTTTGAAAAGGAAAGTTTTAGGGAAAATCCTTCCTATGGGCTTACCAGTTTCTAGGGTCACGTCCTACAGTCAACATGTGCTCTGATACCATCTTGTAGCGACCCGACCCGAATGGATCAAGTCTCTGTGCTTAAGTGTCATCCCTGGATCGGTATGCTGACACACACAGTACTCGAGGATTTATAACAGAGGTAAATCACATGTATAAAGTAGCGTAAATACTATTACCTCAATCCAAATAGCGGAAGTAACAAGGTCGTGGATTCCCATCAACACCAACGGCAAAGTTGAGTGTAGAAATCGTAACCCTAACGTATCACTTACTCGTCGTAAGATATCCTGCAACATGAAACGGTGCAGCCCGAAAACGGGTCAGCACATGGAATATGCTGGCAAATTCACACCATAGAGAAATGATGAACAAAGGCTATCACTACATGCATATATGGCTGGTGGAAAAGCTCTATGGTTATAATGTTTTTGCAAAAAGCCAATTTTTCCCTACTGCAAAGGAATAAATTTTATTTGACTTCCTGATCTCTGCATTATTGGGCACATATACACGGTCCTCGAACCATAAGGTGTCGTGCTCATCCTTACGAAAACCTTTGGCCTTTCCTTTGCTCATCCTCTCTTTTAACTCAGCAATTTCTTTGTCATCCTTCTGAGCTTCACGGATCTTTCCCAACAATGTAGACTGAACTTCCCTTGCTGCAACAAAACCTTTGGGAACAATCTCCAACCGAAGTTCCCTAAGATCCTCTGCTAACTCCTTTGGTAATCCTCCGCTTATGAGGGTATTCGTCCTTGTTTTCTTTATGGTTGTGTCCTATTTCTCCACAAAGCTTGTATGCACAAGGTTTCTTCATATCCTTTCCATAAGGCCTCAACTTTTGGGACACAAGCCAAGACTTTAACAAAGTCCACTTAAATTCCTTCCAAGTGGTTACTCCTTGCCATCCGTTGATGGTTTGGTACATCCTCCACCAAGTAGTGGCACCTCTTTCAAAGCACTCAAGAGCATGCTGGGTCATATCCTTTCCAGCTATAGGGTTATTCTCCATGTGATCCTCCATGTTCTGAATCCATCAGTCCGTCTCCAATTGAGTCATTGGTCCAGAAAATATAAGCTCATCTCCATTCATCCTCTATTGGGTCCATGGTTTTGGGGTGGGATAAGAGAGATAGAGAGAGATGCACACAATACAAACAATGGTTTTGAAAAGACAGATTTTTATTTGTGGCTGTCGAAAAAACATCAAACAAATGACAGCTCACAATCGTCGCAACTAACATAGGTATATAGCAGGGGTTGGGTCTTCTAGAGGTCAAAATCTTCAAAGTCATCAAACTCTTCAAGTCTTGTTCATGTCTCCGATGGCTTCTTCCGATCATGCTTGTCTTTCTCAAGTTCTTTTGCCAAATCATCTCTGTTGACGCGAAGTCTCTCGTGACGTCCTTTAATTTTTCTGGAGCTGCGCTCCAAACTTCTGGGTCTCAACATCCTTGGCATGAACCATGGTACTACTGTCCTTCAGTTCCTGACGAGTCTCCGTTATCTCGAGGTTTTGCTTTCCCAGCTTGGCTACTTTCAGTTTATGGGTCCTGAGTTCTTCACGAAACGCTTCTTTGTCAAAAACTTCTTGATGTAATACTCCAGATCCTGGTGATACACCGGTCTAAAGTTAAAACTTCATCTTGCTGATAGGTGCTCCATCAGCCTTCTACCATCCAATCCTTCCATGCATCTGCATGCTTAACTCCGCACGGTGACAATAGCATAAACGGGTAATAACACCATGGATAGCCGTGTCTATGCCCATGTTACTGCCATGAGCTTTCATTCCATAACTGATATCTCCTGTCTTTGGGTTTTCTTAACAAAAACTTTGAGTTCTAATGCTCCATGTTCTGGTCTTTCTCCGATACACCTTGGTCTCGGGTATTGGCGGCTTCCATAGTCTGCCAAGTCCCATAAGGGTAGCCTTCCTATACCAATCTGGAAATTCTTCAGAGCCTTCAAATTCTCCTAGTCTTCGGAGTCTTCAACTGTTGTAGTTTCCATTATCATAATGCACGGTAAAATCCTCTTCATTCCGAATGGTCTTAGTTGTCCGATATCTTGTACTTCTTGAAGTGTTCTTATCCGTCGAATCTTCGAGTGGTCCAAAAGGAAAAAGGGTATGGTCTCACTTAAAGGGAATATTTGAATAAGCTTAGAAAAGGAGAGAGGTAAAAGATCTTTTTGAAAAGGAAAGTTTTAGGGAAAATCCTTCCTATGGGCTTGCCAGTTTCTAGGGTCACGTCCTACAGTCAACATGTGCTTTGATACCATCTTGTAGCGACCCGACCCGAATGGATCAAGTCTCTGTGCTTAAGTGTCATCCCTGGATCGGTATGCTGACACACACAGTACTCGAGGATTTATAACAGAGGTAAATCACATGTATAAAGTAGCGTAAATACTATTACCTCAATCCAAATAGCGGAAGTAACAAGGTCGTGGATTCCCATCAACACCAACGGTAAAGTTGAGTGTAGAAATCATAACCCTAACGTATCACTTACTCGTCGTAAGATATCCTGCAACATGAAACGTTGCAGCCCGAAAACGGGTCAGCACATGGAATATGCTGGCAAATTCACACCATAGAGAAATGATGAACAAAGGCTATCACTACATGCATATATGGCTGGTGGAAAAGCTCTATGGTTATAATGTTTTTGCAAAAAGCCAATTTTTCCCTACTGCAAAGGAATAAATTTTATTTGACTATCATGGTGGTTGTTAAACATTGAGATGGTTGACAGCATCTCAATCCCAATTAAGTATTATCATTAACCCAACAAGATTAATTAAAGTAACATGATGAGATCAACGGGATAATCCAAGAACTAGATACTCAAGTTGTCCATAACCGGGGACACGGCTAATCATGATTAGTTTATACACTCCGCAGAGGTTTGTGCACTTTTCCCACAAGACTCGATCGCCTCCGCTGGATTCTCGCACTACATGATGTTTGAGAAACGGATGACCGAGACATAGTCTTTCAGAAGCGTTTGCACCTTACGATGTGATAGACCGTACCACCTACATCCCCTACATCTGCTAGTCTACCACTGTAAGAGTTCACACAACTTAATCAACTATGCTAGAGCCCATAATAGCTTGCGGCTGCACACGGAAGTTTCTAGCATGAAAAATCTCATGATCCCTTTGAACCTGGGTGGCGGTCCAAAAGAAAAACAGGCAATCCTGGAATACCCAGGTACCTCAATCCACCCAGATGTGAGTTTTAGTTGCCACCTTAAGTAAACCATTAATTAACAATCTCACATCTGTAGTGAATATCTCTCAAACCCAATCCACGTCTACAAGCATAGCATAGCAATATAGGCAAACGTAGAAGTAACTCCCAAGGGTTTGATAATGAATAGGGTAATAGGTTCCTACCTCATCAACTACTTCCCAATACCCACATGTTATCAATCCTACTCATGCAATGTTTGAGGGTTGAATCTAATGCATAAAAACTGGGTATGAAAGGGATATGATCAAAGTGTGAACTTGCCTGCAATGTTGATGAAGATGATTCGCACTCAAAACTCTTGATAGTTCTACTCGTAACACTCCGGTCAATCTATCGTGAGCAAGCAATAGTAACCACACATAAGCAATCACTCAAAAAAATCGGGAAGAACGAAGAAGACAGTTCGGAAAACATCAAAAACAAAGCAAATAACTTTTGCAACATAAAACAATTTCTAACAGTACCAAAATTATGTGAATTTGGCCTTATCAGAAAGTTTAGGTCAAGAGCTTTAATTTGCCAAAAGAATCAACTAAATCGGAGCTACGAAACTCAAGTTACGATCAAACGAAGTTTCAGATTCAAATCTGATCTAATTCAAATTTTAAAATTTCAAAAACATGTTTATGTTGTTTTACGGGAAAGAGGAGATCATAATGAAGAAATTGGCGTTGGTTTCGTTGAATTCCGACTAACGAGCAAAAATTTGTGATCGATTGAAAAACAGGGGCCAAGCTGTAAAGAAACTAACTACGGATAGGTCCCTGACTAAAACTAACAGAAAAAGAAAAGACTAGAATAATGAACGTTCGTTTTCTAAACCTAACCAGCGAACGTTCTCTAAATAAATAAACCTAAACAAAAACCGGTTTTATAAATAAAATAGGGTTTTGAAAAAAAACAATATAAACCGTAGGAAACCGAGCGGTTTTGTACCGGTTCTCGCAGATTCGGCCGGCGGCGAGAAAAACCAACGGCGGTGGCGGCGGCGTTCTCCGACGAGCGGGGCGAGGCGGCGACTTGGATCGGTGGTGGCTCCGGGGTCGTCGGTGGATGGGCGGAGACGGCGGTGAGCGCGGCGCGGGGCTGCGGAGTCGGAGGTGGCGGTGGTGGCGGCTCCGGCTGACGCGTGCGGCGGCGGCTGCGTCGATCTGCGGCGGCGCGGCGAGGAGAGGAGAGACGGGGCCCGGGGTCTTGGGATTTATAGGGGTGGGGAGGAGGTGGCGTGGAGGAGGGGCAAGGGGAGACCCGAGGCGGCACGGCGCGGTGGCGGCGCTCGGGAGGCGTGCGGGCGGCGAACTCCTCCCGGAGTCGGAGGCGGCGGTGCGGGCGCGTGGGCCGGCAGGGCCGTGGCCTGGCTAGCTGGCTGGGCCGGCCCGGTCGGTCTAGAAGTTTTTTTTCAGACAACAATAAAAACAGAATAAATAATAAACTTATATAGGCATATAATATATCAAAATTTTCAGAAAAAGATTTTCTACAACATGAACATTTTTACACGCCAAATAAAATTCACACAAATTTAAATAAAGCAAAGAGTGCTACTGTTCTAATAAAATCTAGTAAAAATCATTTTAAAAATACCAAAATGATTTCAAATTTATTTCTGTCCAATTTTCTGATGTAGGGAATCATGTTACCCTATTTTCCATATATTTTATTTTTGGAGAAAAATAATTTGAATAAAACCCAAATAACTCCAAATTGAAAATAATTTCCAAAAGGACTTTAAATTAGATCCTTTTAAATTTCCAACTCATATTTCATATGTTTTGAAGAAGTCATTTTATCTTCTCTCATGAAAATCATTGAGTTGCTTGAAGTTTCTGAATTGGAAATATTTTCAAATCATATTCAAATATTTTCAACACCCCTTTTCATTTAAATAAATGGAAGAAGTCATGTCATCTTCTCTCGAGGGTTTTGTGATGAAAATAATTTGAATTCATGGAGATCATAAAAGCAAAATGGAAGTTTGGGAAAGTCCTTTTATTCCCTCTCATTTAACTTTCAAAAATTTCGAATTTCACTCAATTTCACTCAATCAATCGAACAATCAATCAAATCTATCTATTTATTATAACATTCCAAAATTTAGAATTTTGGGATGTTACAGGATTCCACTATTAAGAAACCTATGGGAAGAATTAATAATGTTCTTATCATTGCAAATAGGAATTATGTGCCCGTAGATTTCATTGTTCTTGATATAGATTGCAATACTTCATGTCCTATTATTCTTGGTAGACCTTTCCTTAGAACGATTGGTGCAATCATTGATATGAAGGAAGGGAATATTAGATTCCAATTTCCTTTAAAGAAAGGCATGGAACACTTCCCTAGAAAGAAAATTAAATTACCATATGAATCTATTATGAGAGCCACCTATGGATTGCCTACCAAAGATGGCAATACCTAGATCTATCCTCGCTTTTATGCTAGCTAGGGGCGTTAAACAATAGCGCTTGTTGGGAGGCAACCCTATTTATTCTTAGTTTTTGCTTTTTGGTTATGCTTAGGAATAAATAATTCATCTAGCTTCTGTTTAGATGTGGTTTTGTGTTTTAATTAGTGTTTGTGTCAAGTTAAACCTATAGGATCTTCTTGGATGATAGTTATTTGATCTTGCTGAAAATTCCAGAAACTTTCTGTTCACAAAAACAATTGTTAAAAATCACCAGAACGTGATAAAATACTGATTCCAATTTCAGTAGATCAATAAAAAAATTATCTAGGTCGTCCTATTTTGGTAGAATTTTTGGAGTTCCAGAAGTTTGCATTAGTTACAGATTACTATAGACTGTTCTGTTTTTGACAGATTCTGTTTTTCGTGTGTTGTTTGCTTATTTTGATGAATCTATGGCTAGTAAAAGAGTTTATGAACCATAGAAAAGTTCTAATATAGTAGGTTTAGCACCAATACAAATAAATAATGAGTTCATTACAGTACCTTGAAGTGGTGTTTTGTTTTCTTTCGCTAACGGAGCTCACGAGATTTTCTGTTAAGTTTTGTGTTGTGAAGTTTTCAAGTTTTGGGTAAAGATTTGATGGATTATGGAACAAGGATTGGCAAAAGCCTAATCTTGGGGATTCCCATGGCACCCCAAGGTAAAATTCAAGGATAACCAAAAGCTTAAGCTTGGGGATGCCCCGGAAGGCATCCCCTCTTTCGTCTTCGTCCATCGGTAACTTTACTTGGAGCTATATTTTTATTCACTACATGATATGTGTTTTGCTTGGAGCGTCTTGTATGATTTGAGTCTTTTCTTTTTAGTTTGTCACAATCATCCTCGCTGTACACACCCTTTGAGAGAGACACACATGATTCGGAATTTGTTAGAATACTCTATGTGCTTCACTTATATCATTTGAGCTATATAGTTTTTGCTCTAGTGCTTCACTTATATCTTTTAGAGCACGGTGGTGGTTGTATTTTATAGAAATTATTGATCTCTCATGCTTCACTTATATTATTTTGAGAGTCTTAAACAGCATGGTAATTTGCTTTAATTGAAAAATTAATCTTCCATATTGAGTTCATTGAATATCATGAGAAGTTAGATACTTGATAAGTGTTTTGAGATATAAAGGTGGTAATATTAGAGTGTGCTAGTTGAGTAATTGTGAAATTGAGAAATACTTGTGTTAAAGTTGGCAAGTCCCGTAGCATGCACGTATGGTAAAAGTTCTGTGACAATTTTGACACATAAGGTTTTCTTTTATTGCTTTCCTTATGAGTGGCGGTCGGGGACGAGCGATGGTCTTTTCCTACCAATCTATCCCTCTAGGGGCATGCATAGTAGTACTTTGCTTCGAGGGCTAATAAACTTTTGCAATAAGTATATGAGTTCTTTATGACTAATGTGAGTCCATGGATTATACGCACTCTCAACCTTCCACAATTTTGTAGCCTCTACGGTACCGCGCATTGCCCTTTCTCACCTTGAGAGTTGGTGCAAACTTCACCGGTGCATCCAAACCTCGTGATACGATACGCTCTATCACACATAAACCTCCTTATATCTTCCTCAAAACAGCCACCATACCTACCTATCATAGCATTTCCATAGCCATTCTGAGATATATGGACATGCAACTTTCCACCGTTCCGTTTATTATGACATGCTCCATCATTGTCATATTGCTTTGTATGATCATGTAGTTGACATCGTATTTGTGGCAAAGCCACCGTTCATAATTTTTCATACATGTCACTCTTGATTCATTGCATATCCCGGTACACCGCCGGAGGCATTCACATAGAGTCATATTTTGTTCTAAGTATTGAGTTGTAATTCTTGAGTTGTAAGTAATAAAAGTGTGATGATCATCATTATTAGAGCATTGTCCCATGTGAGGAAAGGATGATGGAGACTATGATTCCCCCACAAGTCGGGATGAGATTCCGGACTAAAAAAAAGAGAAAGAGGCCAAAGAAAAAAAAGAGAAGGCCCAAGGAAAAAAAATGAGAGAAAAAGAGAGAAGGGACAATGTTACTATCCTTTTTCCACACTTGTGCTTCAAAGTAGCACCGTGATCTTCATGATAGAGAGTCTCCTATGTTGTCACTTTCATATACTAGTGGGAATTTTTCATTATAGAACTTGGCTTGTATATTCCAATGATGGGCTTCCTCAAAATGCCCTAGGTCTTCATGAGCAAGCGAGTTGGATGCACACCCACTTAGTTTCTTTTGTTGAGCTTTCATATATTTATAACTCTAGTGCATCCGTTGCATGGCAATCCCTACTCCTCTCATTGACATCAATCGATGGGCATCTCCATAGCCTATTGATTAGCCGCGTCGATGTGAGACTTTCTACCTTTTTGTCTTCTCTCATAACCCCCATCATTATACTTTACTCCACCCATAGTGCTATATCCATGGCTTGCGCTCATGTATTGCGTAAGAGTTGAAAAGGCTGAAGCGCGTTAAAAAGTATGAACCAATTGCTCGGCTTGTCATCGGGGTTATGCATGATGAGAACGTTTGTGTGACGAAATTGAAACATGGCCTAACTATATGATTTTGTAGGGATAAGCTTTCTTTGGCTATGTTATTTTGATAAGACATAATTGCTTGGTTAGCATGTTTGAAATATTATTGTTTTTATGTCAACATTAAACTTTTATCTTGAATCTTTCGGATCTAAATATTCATGCCACAATAAAAACAATTACATTGAAAATTATGCTAAGAAGCATTCCACATCAAAAAATTTGTTTTTATCATTTACCTACTCGAGGACGAGCAGGAATTAAGCTTGGGGATGCTTGATACGTCTCCAACGTATCTATAATGTTTGATTGTTCCATGCTATTATATATTCTATTTTGGATGTTTAATGGGCTTATTTATACACTTCTATATTATTTTTGGGACTAACCTATTAACCGGAGGCCCAGCCCAAATTGCTATATTTTTGCCTATTTCAGTGTTTCGCAGAAAAGGAATATCAAACGGAGTCCAAACGGAACGAAACCTTCGGGAGAGTTATTTTTGGAACAAACGTGATCCAGAGGACTTGGAGTGGACGTCAAGAAATCACTGAGGAGGCCACGAGGCAGGGGGGCGCGCCTACCCCCCTGGGCGCGCCTACCCCCCTGGGCGCGCCCTCCACCCTCGTGGGCCCCTCGTGGCTCCACCGACCTACTTCTTCCTCCTATATATACCTACGTACCCCCAAACCATCGAGGAGCACCACGAAAACCTAATTCCACCACTGCAACCTTCTGTACCCGTGAGATCCCATCTTGGGGCCTTTTCCGGTGTCCTGCCGGAGGGGGCATTGATCACGGAGGGCTTCTACATCAACACCATAGCCTCTCCGATGATGTGTGAGTAGTTTACTTCAGACCTTCGGGTCCATAGTTATTAGCTAGATGGCTTCTTCTCTCTCTTTGGATCTCAATACAAAGTTCTCCTCGTTTCTCTTGGAGATCTATTCGATGTAATCTTCTTTTGCGGTGTGTTTGTCGAGATCCGATGAATTGTGGGTTTATGATCAAGATTATCTATGAACAATATTTGAATCTTCTCTGAATTCTTTTATGTATGATTGGTTATCTTTGCAAGTCTCTTTGAATTATCAGTTTCGTTTGGCCTACTAGATTGATCTTTCTTGCAATGGGAGAAGTGCTTAGCTTTGGGTTCAATCTTGCGGTGCTCGATCCCAGTGATAGTAGGGGAAACGACACGTATTTGATTGTTGCCATCGAGGATAAAAAGATGGGGTTTATATCATATTGCATGAGTTTATCCCTCTACATCATGTCATCTTGCTTAAAGCGTTACTCCATTCTTATGAACTTAATACTCTAGATGCATGCTGGATAGCGGTTGATGTGTGGAGTAATAGTAGTAGATGCAGGCAGGAGTCGGTCTACTTGTCACGGACGTGATGCCTATATACATGATCATACCTAGATATTCTCATAACTATGCTCAATTCTATCAATTGCTCGACAGTAATTTGTTTACCCACTATAATACTTATGCTATCTTGAGAGAAGCCACTAGTGAAACCTATGGCCCTCGGGTATATTTTCCATCATATTAATCTCCCGTCAACGAGCTATTTCTGGCACCGTTTATTTTGCATTATTTACTTTTAATCTTTATCATAAAAATACCAAAAATATTATCTTATCATCTCTACCAGATCTCACTTTTGCAAGTGGCCGTGAAGGGATTGACAACCCCTTTATCGCGTTGGTTGCAAGGTTCTTATTTGTTTGTGTAGGTGCGAGGGACTTGCGTGTGGCCTCCTACTAGATTGATACCTTGGTTCTCAAAAACTGAGGGAAACACTTACGCTACTTTGCTGCATCACCCTTTCCTCTTCAAGGGAAAACCAACGCAGTGCTCGAGAGGTAGCAATGGTCGTCAGCATAAACAACAAATCCTTCACTAGGAAGTATTTGGGAACATCTTCTCCGAGAGCCATCGTCTCCATTAGTGTCAACATCTGTGAAGCATTTATCTCTGGAGCTCTATACAAGCTAATAGAACCAGGAGTTGGGCAGTGCAAGCCTGTATGCTGAAGTAGTTCAGTTGCCGGAGGTGTGAAGTGTGTAGCCTATCATCAAGTTCATAACCCAAGTCTTGTGTGTGATTTACATAAATGTGCAGAGTGACGTAGAAATGAAGGAATTCTTCTTTCCAATCATGCATGCCACTAACAAATAATAAAGTCCAACTGACTAAGGATATTGAAGTACTCGATCGGAGCAAGGCAACTGTTCCATCTCCAGATGTTGGATGTGCTAATGTGGAAAGATGCGATTATGATCGAAGACAACAACAACATGGTACCGTTTGTGCATCGGATCCCAGAGGAGAGCACTACGCATGTGCATCAAGTCATATGGAATTTTTTCCAATGAAGAATATCCCGTGTGTATGGAAGGCATCTCCATTCGGATGCTTCCCAAGGGCATATCATAAAAATGTGGCATTTCTAGCATGTGCAGAAGATTTTTCTTGAGCATATGCAGCAGAGGAGCGTGGCTCAGATTCTTCAGGGATGCTCCTTAGAAGTTGTTAGAGAAATCTCTTGATAGGCGAGCACTTTGCGTCATCATCAAACTCCATTGCAGCCAGGTTGAATGGTGATTCAGGAGATTGGACAGGAGGGGTGGCAAATTCTTCGATTGGATTTTTGAGTTTTTGAGATTCCCAAAACTCATCGTAAATGCGAGGTGTTGTATGCCCGTCAATGTCAACATCTCACTACCTTCTACAAGAACAACAACCACCACTACACCCAACCTCTATTAAGCCCCCTAAATTGCACACAATAGTGCAAAACTATGTGTGAAAAAGGCATCAGGGACGCTTCAAAAATAGAACCGTTTGCAGAAATAATAATTGTGTGTGATTGATGGGACATCATGCACGACCTAATATGTTAAACTACATGCGATATTGTGCAGACGGGTCAAAAGGAGGAATAATTTGTGAAGTTGCTAGTTATCGCCCACAGTTTCTTCAAGTGAACTATTTGCGATATAGGACCCACGGTTTCACGAATAAAATTGTCTATGATGACTATAGCCATTCCACACACAACTTATGGGGACATGTGTGTGATTAGGTATAGAGGGTTCAGTCCTGTGGCAACACCACTCCCCTTCTTCACTCTAGCAGAACACACTCAACTGATCAAACCATAGATTTCATTCCGTCACACTGTGACATTATATTCATAGTATCAAAACTAATTAATTTTTGCGGCGGCGCGTCTTGTGCCGGCGTTGGCATACTCCCGAATGTTGGGCCAAGCTTCAAGTAAGTCCAGAATGTTCTGGACTTCCGCCTCCAGGAGCCGGTTGACGGGCGGAGGGTGGCAATTGGGGGCACTACAAGGAAGTGGTCGATGGCAGGGTCCCATGCCACTAAGGCGGACACTGTCTGTGTCATAAACATTGGGTGTCCACTACCCCTGACAATGCACAAACAGTTGCAGCCTCCTCACCGGGAAGGGCTTGGCGGAGGATAGCTCCACCACAAAGCATTCAAAGCTTGGTAGATAAAAACTATGAAGAAGACCTTGAGCCAGGTCATCGAGAAGTACGAAGTACTGAAGATCAAGACTCAAGTTGCCGACAAGCTCCAAGCCGGCAAGCTTCAGGCCGACAAGCTCAAGACCGGCAAGCTCCTTCCACTGCTCCACCATGGTAGCGTGTTAGAAGCCTGCCGACAGGTGGCGAGCGGGCAGGAGGATAGGTAGAGCTTGTAGGGGCACGTGGCGGTTCACCGCCTGAAGATTGACTTTATTGACACCCGTCCAGAAGGCGTGTCACAATAATAAGAGGTAGCTGGGCTGGCGGTACAGGTGGAGCAGCGTCCCTTACCGGTATTTACCCAAGCGTGACACCTATCGGCGCATTTAATGTTTTTTCCTATACTGTTAGGGTTAGGTATGATAGCACTATAGCCACTATTTACCCTCTGTAATTACCATTTTGCCACTATGGTGACCCCTTTCGTCTATAAAAGGTGGCCCATGGCTCCCTTTACAAGGGTGTACACCCTGGCCATTTATAGTAGCTTGTTGCACCTCCCAAGCACCCTACCGGCAAGGTTGCTCTCTTGTAAATGCAGGTCTCAAACTAATCATCAATCCACCAGAGAAGAAGTAGGGTTTTACGCTTCACAGCGGCCTGAACCTGGGTAAGCACTGACTGCTTTCACGGTTGTTGCTGCTCTTCGTGTGCTGCAAGCCCTCACCGAGTGTAGAAGGGGCTCTTTGGCCCCATAGATTGTCATACGATGATAGGTGTGATATGTCTCCATCGTATCTATAATTTTTGATTGTTTGATGCAATTTTCTACAAATTTCACATACTTTTGGCAACATTTTATATTATTTTTAGGACTAACATATTGATCCAGTGCCCAATGCCAGTTCCTGTTTGTTGCATGTTTTCGTTTCGTAGAATATCCATATCAAACGAAGTCCAAATGCGATAAAAATTTACGGAGACTTATTTTTTAATAGATGTGGTTTTCGGGTAGAAGAATCAATGCGAGACGATGCCCGAAGGGGCCACAAGCCCAGAGGGCGTGCCCCCTACCCAGGGCACTCCTGGCAAGCTTGTGGGTCCCCAGTAGATCGGTTGGAGGTATGCTTCGGCTGCATGGAAGCTAATATCCGGATAAAAATCCCCTTGAAATTTAGCCCAATCGGAGTTACGGATCTTCGGGAATTTAAGAAGCAGTTTTCAACCAGAAAACAGGGACGTGAAACAGAAATAGAGAGAGAGATCCAATCCGGAGGGGCTCCTGCCCTCCGAGAGCCATGGAGATCAAGTATCAGAGGGGAAACTCTCCTCCCATCTAGGGGGAGGCCAAGGAAGACGAATAAGGAGGGGGATCTGCCCCCCTCTAAGGGTGTCTCGGATTAAGGGGTCCTCGGTCTGCCGACCTATTTCTCATGGGCCGGACTAGCAGGCTATTTTTTGTTTGTCAGAAGAGGACCGGACTTGATGCGGAGCATCCTATGGTCATCCCCATGGACCTACCATCATCTCACCAAGTGCGAAGAGGACCTATGACACGAGCACGAGCTAGAGCTCCCGAGAACGAGGTGACCTCCTTCCTTAGTGATACCACATGTGATTCACTCGATAGATGGCCACTACCTAAGTCCGAGATGTTGTGCATGATTAGGTATCAAGAGGACCCTCCCGAAGATGCACGTGAAGATGGACAAGTCCCCAAGTTCACGGACGAAGAGAACCAACGGAAGGAGTCAAGAACATCTTCCAGGCCCCGGACATCCGGCCACGACCCCGGACATCCGGCCCCTGGAGCATCGTCCACATCAGCCACCCAGCCGCCAAGCACATACAAGCCCCAGACATCCGGCCCAGCCCGGACATCCGGCCCAGCCCGGACATCCGGCCCGAAGCCCGGAAATCCGGCACCCTCTATCCAGAGAGCACCGAGGCCAACCCCGCCAGCCCGGACATCCGGCCCGTCCCGAGCCTCCGGATATCCGGCCCATCACATGGACATCTGGACCCCGTCTATCCAGAGAGCGTCAAGGCCAGCCCCGACCGCCCGGACATCCGGTGCCAGCCCAGACATCCGGCCCGACGCCCGGACATCCGGCCTCCCTTGTCTGCGCACAGTGTAAGGGCCCGAGGCCCATGTAACCCTTCGCCCACCTAGACTATATATACTCCTCCTCCTCCCTCTTTCTAGGGTCAGCATTGTGATAGTTCATTTGTGAGATAGAGCCTCGCTCATCCATATAGATCTACTCCTTGAGAGAGACCGCGGCCCCTCTTCGGAGAAGATGCACGTTGGATTCAAGACCCCCTCTCGGGTGGCACCATCAAGACCTCCTCTAGGAGAAGAACCGGCTACCTTTGTATCATCCTTTGTTGATCATGGATCTTGTATCTCCTCTCGTGTTTCGAGGATCTAGCATATGTGTGACTATATCTTGTTGGTTTGAGTGATTCTCTCGTGTTTCCCCTCGTGTTCTTTTTGTTCTTAGTTGGGATCCGCTCCTTTCATGAAAGATTGGCCATATAGGGTTCCACCCTACATCAACTTGGTATCATGAGCCACGTTGACATGATTTCGGAGCCCCCTCTTTGTTTTCTAGCCTAGTTTTGTTGATTTGTTCCTAATTCGAAAAATCCTCACAAAAATAGCGCCCTAATTTTTTTTTGTGATTTGTTGGTGTGATGAAGTTTTGTTGGATTTGATTCGCGGATTTCATGTGTTGCAGTTAGATCTAGCTTTCCACCATCTTTTCCCCAATTTCCATCCCGAAAATCTCCCGAATTTTGCCCCAAATTTGCCTCTTCCACGCAGAGTTCATCGAGTTCGTCCACGGATCCACAGCCCGGACATCCGGCCCGACAGCCTGGACATCCGGCCATCCCGACATCCGGCCCGCAAGCCCGGACATCCGGCCCTTGAAAGCATCACTTCCACCCCACGCTTCGTTTTTCGCCTAACTTTCGCCAAATTTCGATCCGGTGCCCACTTACACTTCCGCATACCACCATCACTTCCGCATAGCACCACCGTTTTCCACAAACACCACGATCGGTTACCCGCTACCACCTCCAACAATTTTGACCCGTTTTGCTTTGAGAATTTGAGTTGCGGTTCCCGTGTCCTATTGTGTTTCGGCTATTTAGGTACGGTTCGACATCAACATCACCGCCGCTCATCTTCGCCACGGACTCGTCATCAACAACGGCCACTCCACCATTGTGACACCATACCGTAAGAAACAACGGTAACCCCATCTTGGTATCGTGATATCATTCTACAGGCTTGCCATTGCATTGATCACCCCATATCCCACTTTGCGTAGCTTACCCATCGAGACTAGCCTTTGAGTATTGCCGGCAACGTCACTTGTGCACATTAGTGGTCATACTTTACATTGCATACTTACCGTACCATCGTGTTGCATATCTTGGTATCATCTCTTATGTCACAATGTTTTCATCGCATATACACAATTGCTATCTTGGTTCGTGAAGCATTGCATGAGAAAAGAGCTCAAACGACAAAGAGCCAAACAAGCTTTTAAGCAAAAGGGAAAGATAAGCAAAGAGCTTATAAGCAAGAACCATAGCATCATACTACTTTAAGATTGTCATACTCGATCATCCTGGATCATATCATCGGAATACCATACATATAGCATACTTGGGATAGAAGTCGTTACATTTTTGCTTAGTAGGTTGTGCACAAGCTTCGTATCCGCCTATTGTGCAATCGTGCTAGCATCTCTCTAGTGTTGTGCAACAAGAGAATTTTTGTGGCTTCCACATTTTGGCTCATTCCTTGGTTGCACGACCCCACTTATCTATTTGCGTGTGTGTTTCCGTGTACCATATCTTGCTATTGGTCTACTTGTTGCATTTGCAAATTTGTGAATCTTTTCCAACATTACTGAAGCTCACTAGCAATTGCATCAAATTTTGTGCCACCATCCTAACCAAGCTCCACCATAAGCTTTTACTTGTGTAGGTGTGAGAAACTGACAATAATTGGTACCAATTGTGCTATTTCCTTGTTACACATTGGAGTGATCATTGATCCATCTTCAACATCGGTCAAGGTACATTTTGTATAAGTTCTTCTCTTTCTCCCACTCACATATTTGTTTGGAATGATGGATAGGCCAAGTACTTCTACCAACCCACTCTTCCTTGAGCAAGACGACGACCTGAACAACTACGTCACCAAGCTACACCTCTTTGGTACACAACGTGCTTTGCATCAAGAGCAACAAGCAATGAGCGACCGCATCGACCATCTCGCCACCGACTTGCGACTCTCCGAGCAACGTACAAGAGACTACTTCGACAACAAGCTCGACGAACACAAACAAGAGAATGATGCAATAATGGATGAGATTTGTGCCTTGTTGGTCAACCACTCTTCTACCACTTCGTCCTACTCAAGACGGAGCCGCTCGAGTCGACACTCTGATGACACTAGCTCCGGCTCAAGTACTCTGACATCGAACACTCTTCGTCGTGCCGCGTGTCAAGATCGTCAAGCAAACAACAATCCTCTACATGACAACGACCCTCAAGAGCAAGCTCGCGCGCAAGAACATCGACACCGTCAAAATCAAGCTACTTTCACGCAAGCACAAGAACGGCAACGTCTACGCCAACAACAAGAGGAAGAGCGTGCGCGACAAAACCAAGATGCACAAGATGCCGAGGCACAACGTCAAGAATAACAACTACGCGAAGCTCAAGCACTTGAGGCGCAACGTGCCCTCCGAGATTCAAGTCGAGCCATAGCCACGCGCAACCGACAAGCTCGTGACCAACAAGAAGCGCTTCGTGATGAAGTTCAAGAACGAATATATCAAGCTCGCGTGCATCGTCAAGCTCGACAAGCTCCTCCACAAGCTCGCCAAGATCATCAAGTTCAAGAAGAGAAAGACAACAATGGAAATCCTCCAAGACAAGAGCAAGTTGAGAGAGACAATCCTCCTCGTCAAGGACGTCATCATCACCGACCCCAACACAATGAAGAGCTACGATACGGCAAGCTAAAGTTCACCATGCCCAAGTTTTCCGGAAGCAATAATCCCGAAGAGTACCTTTCATGCGCATTGAAGGTTGACAAAATCTTCCGCTTGCACAACTATGAAGAAGAGAAGAAGATCGCGATGGCATCCCTTGAGTTCCAAGACTACGTCCTCATTTGGTGGGAACAAGTCATTGAGCGCCGTGCAACAAAAGGTGAACCACCCATCACAACTTGGGCGCAAATGAAGGATGTCATGAGAGCACGTTTCGTGCCTACCTACTACAATCGCGACCTCTTCAAGAAACTCCAACTACTCAAGCAAGGAACCAAGAGCGTTGAAGAGTACTACAAGGAAATGGAGATTGCCATGATAAGAGCCAATGTGACAGAAGATGATGAGCAAACTATGGCACGTTTCTTGAATGGACTCAATCATCCTATCAAGAAGATCGCCGACTTTCAACCATACTCGAACCTCATGGAGCTAGTGCATCAAGCTACCAAAGCGGAACGCCAAGTGCAAGATGACTTCAAGTATGCCAAGTTCTCATCCAAGTCCTATGGCTTCTCCAACAATCAAGCTTCACCGACTCCAAAAACTTCTACCTCAGCCAAGCCATCTACAAGCAACGGCGACAAGTCAAGTTACAAGAAAACTTCGACAATCTCAAGTCGTCCTCCTACTACAAGCAACTTCAAGCCGAGAGCTTCATCATCCTCTACCACAACCGATGAGACCATCAAGACAAGTTCCTTCAAATGCTTCACATGCGGCGGCCGAGGCCACAAGTCCTTTGAGTGCACAAACAAGCGCACCATGATCCAAAACGACGACGGAACCTATGACTCCATGAGTGAAGGAGAAATGGCAGCCCTTGAGCAAGTGGCCATGCACCGGCAAGTGAACGACGATGAAGATGATCAAGTCTTTTGTGATGAAGATTCGAGCCCTCCTCTCGTTGTCTCGAAGGTCTTGACTCTTCAACATCAACAAGAAGAAGACCAAAGATGCCATATCTTCCACAGCAAGGCCGGCATCAACGGAAGGTCCGTCAAGGTCATCATCGATGGAGGGAGTTGCCATAACTTAGCAAGTGAAGAACTATGCTCCAAGCTCCAATTGGTTAAGATAAAGCACCCGCACCCATACAAAGTTCAATGGCTCAGCGACTCCGGCACTATCCAAGTCGAGCATAGGGTACAAGTTTCCTTCGAGATCGGAGCTTACGAAGACACTTTGGTGATGTCGTTCCGATGTCCGTTTGCCACCTCCTTCTTGGACGGCCATGGCAATTTGACCGAGGTGTCATCCACAACGAACGTACAAACCACTATAGCTTCAAGATGAAAGGAAAGGAGTACGTGCTATGACCTATGTCTCCAAGCCAAGTGATCACCGACAAGCAAGCCACCCATCATGGAGAGAATAGCGAGAGAGCGAACCACCATAAAGAGGGTGAGCGCCACAAGCCCAAATTGAGTGCCTCCACGATGAGCGACAAGAATAACTCTCGGTCACATTCAAAGTGCAGCAAGCACAGTTCGCACAAAGATGCGCTGCAAGGTTTGCTGACCTGCTTACATGCTGAATAACAAAAAAAGAGAAAATATTACTGAGCGCTCCTATTTCTAACAAGATAGGAGCTAGAATTAAGCGAGAATTGTGGCGAGTGTTCCATGCAATCAACTTCCATTATCACATGCGAGAACCCTCGAAGAGAACCAAATGCGTTGTAGATTGCTTTATCACAGATTAAAACAAAATAAGAGCGCGGAAGCTCCACCATGCGGCTCCTAGTAGTACATACTTGTATAGTAGTACTAGTAGTACTATGTAATACTAGTACTCGGAGTAGTAAACTTTGCGCTTGGATGTTCGCCTCTTCAGGAAGTCGAACAATAATGGTACTAGTACAGTGTATGCTTTTGGCAATCCGACACCGAATTAACTATTGCACGTCCACCACCTGAGCGAGGGAGAGCTTGCATTTGTCAAAAGTTTCTCCTTGTCCTGCGAGTCACCGCGCGCAAGCTTCTCCCGTCCTGCAAGCTTCTCCCGTCCTACAAGCTTCCTCGTTTGGCAAGTTGATGGGACACAACGAAGTAATGCTAGTCCATACTGCGTCCTTACCGGTTAATATGGCTTAATATGAAACAAGATAAATACACTGTCTGTCACTGTATATTTGTAAAAATAAGGTCAGTGGACTTTATAATATGCTCATTGCGGTCAATATATACATTTTCCGGTGTTTATACGGTCACTAGCTCACCCTGGCTGAGTATGCGTGTGCATGCATGTGTAGGTTGAGCACTTGAGCATGACCATGTGTGTTTTGTCATGTGCTCGGACATGCATGCAATAGGGCGTCGCGCGCATTTTTGCGTCCATGTGTACGTGTGACTGTTGCAAGCATGCACGAGGTTGTAGTCCCTCACATTCACATGTTCATAAGTCAATGCTTTGTCAAAATATTGCATGCAAGGTTTAATCATTCGTTGTTCACGCATGCATTCCCGATATTAATACGTTGGTAAAGACAATTTCCTGAGGAAAACGAGCCCATGAATTGAGTACAAAGGGGGCCAATAAGACAGGACGGAGGGAGTACTAGTAGCGAACCGGAAGGAGGGAGTAGGTACTAGTAGTACGTAACAACATGCAGTAACAAAATTCCTCTATACGCATCCTGTCTACGTGTCATGCAAGAAAATAGAGATAAGTACAAGTGAGCCTCAGAAATGGTCATACACGTAGGGAGAGTACGTGTAGGGGCCACTTAGGAGCAGTCAAATCACACAGTAAGTTAGTCGGATGAAGCAACCATCATTTCACTCTTCAATGACACGCACACAATTAAAATGGTTGATATGGAGAGAAAAAGAAAACCGCTCCACTATATATACACTAGCAGGAGCCTAAGCTACAAGCCTGCTTGCTTGGGTTGCTCTCTTCACAAGCATAGAACAACGGTGGCCACACCGCTGGTCACAGATCCGGGCTGATCCCGCCGCTGGGGGAAGGGGACGATGTTCTGTGTAGATGCGGTCGACAACGGCGAGGGAGAAAACCCACTGTCGGCGCGTCCCGTTCGGGGGTCCCCGTGGTATGGGCTGATGTCGCCTCCCAACCGCCCTTATCTAGCTACACCCCGACGTCCCAGGTACACCTTCCTTTTGGAGCCGGCTTGCTCCACTGCCGCAACTCCCCACGTAGATCCATCTCCATGTGGATCTTTCTCTACTTCTACCGGCTTCTATTTCTGATGAGTTTATGTCTCATGAACTAGTGCCACTACTATTATTCTAATCACACTTCTTCAATATATTTTCCAACAGGGATGCTTAGCTCGATTTCAGTGGAACTACACAAAAGCATCATATGATCCGAGGGTGCCAGGCTTCTTTCCTTCGACATGTTCTACCTAGCCAGGAAATTAAATCCTGTTTAGGTTTTAGGGTTTACGGCGTAGAGACCCCATTAGTAGTTTTTTTATACACACTCTCACAACTTTTGTCTTTAGTTGTGAAGTAAATATTGGCTATGATATGTGAATCATTGATATGCATCAACATGCGTGTTAGTTTTCCTTTGTATTTGGTGGAATGTTGTAACAGGGCAATCTTGGAGTCAGAATAAGTACATGAAACAAAATCATAAAGCTTCGTACTCCCTCCGGTCCTTTTTGTATGCGTATAAGGCTACTCATAGTGGGGAGTATCATATACTAGTATCATGCATAAATTATATAGGGGACGGAGATAGTATGTGAGAGTGTATGGTGGGTCATGTGGTAAAATGTACTACTACAGAAAGAAAAAATGACCGGAGGTGTCGCACAATGTCCAAGGAATATGGTGATAGTGGGAGGTGGGCCATGTAGTCACTGGGCTGCCGTGTTTCGTACTCCTCCGGTGTAAGAGTGGAGAATGTTAGTTTTACCACAGAATAAATAAATAAGAGTGTAGGCGCTCTACGATGCTCTACTGCTGCAGTACTAGTGACCAATGACCCGCCAAATCGCATAGACCCGGTATAGTTATTGGACGGAAGAAGCAAACCATCACTCTATCACTCTCATGCAGTACAATATTCTTTTGGAAACCAACGTTTTGTTTCATTGGATCGCCCCATCGAGCAAAACCAACATTCAAATCATGTCTGTCGCATTCGTGTCTCACCCTCCTCCACCCACACGGTCGCTCGGCATGCCACTCACCGCAAACCGAGTATACGATAACTTTCCCGCCTGCTTGTCGATGGATCACGCTATGGAGTACTAGCACTACTCCCAAGAACTTTTCTAATGCATGTTGTGGCCGGCCGTGGCGACGTTTGAACGAGGCGCAGTCACGTGCACCGGGAAGCTGTGCGGACGGTGCTCTCTCGGGTGGCGCACCGCTTCAATGTCGGCGCAAGTGAGAGGTCGCGTCCGCTCTGGCCGGGCATGAATGCGGCGCTGACCGTTTCGGGCGAGAAGGACGCGCGGTTGATGAAGAGGGTTCGGGTTGGCCAGGGCGGTCAGGAGCGGGCGTGGCAGCGGTCCGGACGACCGCAAACAAGAGATGATTTACGTAAATATTGCTGTGTAATTAATAACATAAAAAATGTGGCAGTTGGACAAATATGATTGGAGATGGAGATGGAATTTTACGTAAACACGGATATGAATGTCTATGTCTGTGTGTGTGCGCGACGACTCTCGCGACTACTCGTACACATCATCGATGTCTCGTTCTCCCTACACAGGCACAAACTTAGTACCGCCACATTTTGTTGCTAGGATAGGAACATCATAGGAGTGGGAAACAATATGAAGTGAGATAAATGGAGTACGACGTACAAGAAGAAATGTACACGAACTAACTCTGCCTCCGAGATACCCGTGAGTACACGATGGAGCACATTTGTACACGAAGAGGTAGCTTATGTACGTAATAATTTGACCCTTTAATTTGTTCACTTAATAATGGAGCGTCGGGAACCACACTTGAGTGATACAAACTGCGACCTGGAAGCACGGGCATGTTATTGATCAAGTTTTCTTTCTTGGTACATTAAAAAAAGATTTGTCCGCCAGTTTTCATTTCATTTTTTTGGGAACACGCGTATTCTATTTAAAACCACTGCTGTGGAGAGATTTTTTACTCCATTATATATATAGCCTCTTGTTTGATAGGGTTTCTCGCGTCTCGCTCTCTCACCCTTTGCATATCTAAACAAGATGACAATATCCACTCTATCTCTCTCCTCACCGGTGGTCATAGATCCGGCCGGATCTCGTCCCCTGCGGGAGGTGAGGAGGTCCAGCATTGACGTTGTCGCCGTAGGCGATAGAGGAAGCCGATGCGCACCGTCTTCTCTGAGCCGGCGCTGGCGCGAACGAATGTCCTCCACGCCCTTGTTCGCTGTCGTCGTGTGGGCATATCCCGCCCGCCCGCCTAATCCACATCTCTCCCACCTGATTTATAACTTCTTTTGGATTTCATGCTTCATTGTACTATGTATGTGGGTTTTCTTATATACCACTACTCCCCAGCTCCCCATGTACAGTAGCTAGGGTTCGTTGGCTGGTCCAACATCACCTATTTTTTACTATTATAGAGGAAAGGCCACTCCAAAAGTTTTCCAGTTTTATCATTTATGCATCGGTGGAGGTATACACGTTTTTTCCGACAAAAAGTACATGGTGGTTGTGCGGTCATTGTCCGTATGCTGGTATTGCTGCTACTAATCTAAAACTATCACAGGTAAAATGAAGCAATGCTCATGTAGAGACATCGATAAATGCTTTTGTCCTCCTTTAGTTTTTTCGGGTATCATGCTTAGTTCCCAACAAGATAATCATGGCACTTCTGTTTTTTGGTGTATGTTTCATTAATTCATATTGACAATTAAGATTCCGCTGTTAATCTCGTTCCACTGCTAAAACTAAGTAACGACACTACTTAAATATCATTCTTTTATATTTTTGCAAACAGGGATGCGCTCCATACTCGGGCATGTCTTCCTCAATTTTTAGTGGAATTGCACAAAATTGGATGGCCACTGTTGCCCAGTTCTTCCTTTCTCGAGCTTGATTACCGAGAAGAAACAAACCACAGTGAGGATTATCAAACTTCATTGGTGCCTGACCCAAACATGATGCTAAAATTGATGATGCATCACACCACGATGAGCTATTGATGCTCATGGTTGCGTCTGATGGATGCATCAGCTGGTGAAGCTGATCGATGTTCAATGAAGAACGAGCTGCCTTCCATCAGTGCTCTTTGCTTGTTACCACAAAGACGATATCCTTCACCAGTTCATCTTGGAGCAGTCGTTTATGTTGGTGTAATTTTCTCACACAATTGGATATGAGCCAAATGTTTCCTCGAAGAAGCATCGACGTCGGTACTAAGAGCAAAAGTTTTGTATTGATTCCTAAGCCTTCTCACAACTTTGTCTTCAGCTACCCTGTAATTTTATTTGACCAGCTTTTAACTAAATATGTGGTGTGATTTTGATTAAAAATATGGTGTGGACTAAAAACCCGGATGGAGGTAGTACCCCTCTGTTTTTATTTACTCTGCATATTAGATTTGACCGAAGTCAAACTTTAACACAACAAACCATAATTATTGAGAGAGGGCAAACTGTACATAGAAAATAATTGAAATTAAATTTCTTTATTTGTACACTCTCACACCTTTATGATAATTTGGCGCGTGTGTGGATATTCACCTAATGGAGGGTAGTGTACCGCAGATGAACGATAGGAAGTGCAACCAGGACGCGTGGATCGTTACTTGATCGCAGTTTTCTTCACTGGTACGTTAAATAAAGAGTTTTGTTTCATACACAATTTAAAATGATTGTTATGGAGAGAAAAAGAAAAGCAATCCACTATATTAGTACTATATAAGCTGGAGCATCAGCGCTTGTTCGCTAGGGTTTGCACTCTTCACACTCTCACTGCACTACATATATATAATATACACGCTGGAGGCTCAGCGTTCCTTTGCTAGGGTTTGCTCTAATCACAATCTCTCACCCTCTTCATCAGATCTAAACAAGACTGCGTCTCTCTCTCTCTCCCTATCCCTCCCTCACATCTGGTGAAGGAGCCGTCCGGATCCCATCACACCGGGAAGGGGAGGAGGTGCAACGTTCACTCTGTCGCCATCGGCGAGGGAGGCAATCCACTGCCTGCTGCCCTGTTCTCTTTGACCCAGCACTTGTGTGGGAGGGCCTCCAACCCCTTCTTCCTCGCCGTCGTACGTAGTGTGGGCAGATGCGGCCTCCCACCCACGCCTAGCCACATCCCGACGACCCTAAGTTATTACTTTCTTTGAAACCGTCATTGCTCTAGCATGCAGATCTGTTTCGATTCTGTAGTCGAATATAGGTCTTGGTTCAAAGTGGAAAGAAGGGAGGGTGGGGTGGATCATGAATTGAGGACATGGTTCAATGAGGAAAGGAGGGAGAAAAAGTAGTATAGACTGACTATCCAGCCGCTTTGTTGGTCGAAAAGGGAAAAAGGGGGTAACCCAGTACACACATCTGTAAGGAACCGATCTGTTTGTTGAAAAAGGAAAGAAATCAGTCGGGTAGTTTGTGTTGGACTAGATTTACTGCCCTCACAAAGGAAAAAGGTTCAAAGAGAACAAATATGGGACCAACGCAGGTATGCTACTTGGCAACATACTCTGCATCACCCATTTATATGTGTGGATGCACATGGTGCTGGCATGTCCCATATCACATACAACTATTTTGCTGTTCTTAATCTAAGAATGCCACTGGAAAATTGAAGCAATGCCACTGTTAAAAGTAAATTACATTTTTAATGAATGTTATTTTAAGAGAATGTCTCTGTTAATATGAATCAATGCAACCATTTTATAAATGCTATTGTCCTACTTTTTTCCATCAAGATAAGGTAGATGCTTCTTTTGTGGCCATATGATTCATCCTCCTTTATTGGCCACTAATTGTTTCTTTTTTTTACCTCTGAAAATAGGGATATCTATTCAACTCGTTGCTATTGCGACCATTTGCTTCACTACGCAAAACACTTGTGTTTTAAGAGTGTTTTTTGCAGTTCAACTTAAATCTCACACCGGCAAGTTTACTTGACACTACTGCAGGATGCTGCTAACGCGACACTATGATCAGAGACCCTTCGACGAAACTGTGTGTGATGCCATAATCGCAAACGGTGGTGTAAAAAACCGTCAAAAAAGGTGCAAAACATTTGCGATGACGGATGCATCAAACACGGTTCAGATTTTAGTTGCGTGTGCGATTCAGGGCATACAGTTCAGTTCAATTAACCATTTTCGATGAGGAGGAACAGAAGAAATGGGTAGCCAGATGAACGTGTGTGCGATGTACAACATACAGTTCACTCGGATGAACTGTTTGTGATTAGGCAACACAAAAGAAACGGTCAGCCAGATCAAGGTGTGTCGGCGTCCTGGGAACGGGGGTCCCCAGACTTGCCTGCCTGCGGCCCACGGCGTGGCTCCACCAGCAGCCCTGTACGGCCCATCTTCACCAGCAAACACTCAAGACCCTCGCGAGGGGCCAAGCCTCGCGAGGCGTACGACACAAGACCTCCTCGGGACGGCTGATACGTCCATTTTGCATCATGCTTTTATATCGATATTTATTGCAATATGGGCTGTTATTACACGTTATGTCACAATACTTATGCCTATTCTCTCTTATTTTACAAGGTTTACATAAGGAGGGAGAATGCTGGCAGCTGGAATTCTGGGCTGGAAAAGGAGCAAATATTAGAGACCTATTCTGCACAACTCCAAAAGTCCTGAAACTTCACGAAAGTTATTTTTGGAAATAATAAAAAATATTGAGCGGAAGAAGTACGTCAGAGGGGGCCCCACCTGGCCACGAGGGCGGGGGGCACGCCCTACCCCCCAGTGCGCACCCCCTGCCTCGTGGGCCCCTTGTTGTCTCTCCGGTGGCCATCTTCTACTATATGAAGTCTTTCATCGAGGAAAAAATCATAGGCAACCTTTCGGGACGAGACTCCGCCGCCACGAGGCGGAACCTTGGCGGAACCAATCTAGGGCTCCGGCAGAGCTGTTCTGCCGGGGACACTTCCCTCCGGGAGGGGGAAATCATTGCCATCGTCATCACCAACGCTCCTCTCATCGGGAGAGGGCAATCTCCATCAACATCTTCACGAGCACCATCTCCTCTCAAAACCCTAGTTCATCTCTTGTATCCAATTCTTGTCTCCAAGTTCGGGATTGGTACTAGTAGGTTGCTAGTAGTGTTGATTACTCCTTGTAGTTGATGCTAGTTGGTTTATTTGGTGGAAGATCATATGTTCAGATCCTATATGCATATTAATACCCCTCTGATTATGAACATGAATATGCTTTGTGAGTAGTTACGTTTGTTCCTGAGGACATGGGAGAAGTCTTGCTATTAGTAGTCATGTGAATTTGGTATTCGTTCGATATTTTGATGAGATGTATGTTGTCTAGCCTCTAGTGGTGTTATGTGAATGTTGACTACATAACACTTCACCATTATTTGGGCCTAGAGGAAGGCATTGGGAAGTAATAAGTAGATGATGGGTTGCTAGAGTGACAGAAGCTTAAACCCTAGTTTATGCGTTGCTTCGTAAGGGGCTGATTTGGATCCATATGTTTCATGCTATGGTTAGGTTTACCTTAATACTTTTGTTGTAGTTGCGGATGCTTGCAATAGAGGTTAATCATAAGTGGGATGTTTGTTCAAGTAAGAACAGCACCCAAGCACTGGTCCACCCACATATCAAATTATCAAAGTACCGAACGCGAATCATATGAACGTGATGAAAACTAGCTTGACGATAATTCCCATGTGTCCTCGGGAGCGCTTTTCTCTATATAAGAGTTTGTCCAGGCTTGTCCTTCGCTACAAAAAGGATTGGGCCACCTTGCTGCACTTTATTTACTTTTGTTACTTGTTGCTCGTTACAAATTATCCTATCACAAAACTATCTGTTACCACTTATTTCAGTACTTGCAGAGAATACCTTGCTGAAAATCGCTTATCATTTCCTTCTGCTCCTCGTTGGGTTCGACACTCTTACTTATCGAAAGCACTACAATAGATCCCCTATACTTGTGGGTCATCAAGACTCTTTTCTGGCGCCGTTGCCGGGGAGTGAAGCGCCTTTGGTAGGTGGAATTTGGTAAGGAAAAATTTATATAGTGTGCTGAAATTTACTGTCACTTGTTACTATGGAAAGTAATCCTCTGAGGGGCTTGTTCGGGGTATCTTCACCCCGACCAGTAGAGCAAGGAGTTGATCCTCAACCTACTGAACCTACTGAAAATGAAAATGTTCCCTTTGAAGTTCCTTCGGGTATGTTAGAAAAACTGCTAGCTAATCCTTTTGCAGGAGATGGAACAAAGCATCTTGATGAGCACCTAATATATGTGGATGAAGTTTGTGGATTATTTAAGCTTGCAGGTATACCCGATGATGTTGTTAAGAAGAAGGTCTTCCCTTTATCTTTGAAGGGAGATGCATCGACATGGTATAGGCTATGTGATGATACGGGATCATGGAACTACAAACGATTGAAATTGGAATTTCATCAGAAATTTTATCCTATGCATCTTGTTCATCGTGATCGCAATTATATATATAATTTTTGGCCTCGCGAAGGAGAAAGCATCGCTCAAGCTTGGGGGAGGCTTAAATCAATGTTATATTCATGCACCAATCATGAGCTCTCAAGAGAAATAATTCTTCAAAGTTTTTATGCTCGGCTTTCTGATAACAATTGCACCATGCTCGATACTTCTTGTGCTGGCTCTTTTATGATGAAGACTATTGAATTCAAATGGAATTTATTGGATAGAATTAAATGCAACTCTGAAGATTGGGATCTCGACGAAGGTAAGGAGTCAGGTATGACACCTAAGTTTGGTTGTGTTAAATCTTTTATGGATATCGATGTTTTCCGTAAGTTTAGCACTAAATATGGACTTGACTCTGAGATAGTAGCTTCTTTCTATGAATCTTTTGCTACTTATGTTGATCTCCCCAAGGCGAAGTGGTTTAAATATCATCCTCCCATAGAAGTAAAAGTAGCTGCACCTGCTAAAGTTGAAGAAAAGACTATCACTTATAATGATCCTGTTGTTCCTACTTCTTATGTTGAGAAACCACCTTTCCCTGTTAGGATAAAGGATCATGCTAAAGCTTCAACTGTGGTTCATAAAAGCAATATTAGAACTTATACACCTCCTGAGCAAATTAAAGTTGAACCTAATATTGCTATTGTTAAAGATCTCTTGGCTGATAATATTGATGGGCATGTTATTTATTTCTGTGGTAAAACTGCTAGAATTGCCAAACCTTGTGCTAAGGATAAACATAGACCTGTGGTAGGCATGCCTGTTATTTCTGTTAAAATAGGAGATCATTGTTATCATGGCTTATGTGATATGGGTGCTAGTGCTAGTGCTATACCGCATGACTTATACAAAGAAATTATGCATGAAATTGCACCTGCTGAGATAGAAGGTATTGATGTTACCATCAAACTTGCTAATAGAGATACAATATCACCCATTGGAATTGTTAGAGATGTTGAAGTCTTGTGTTGGAAAACTAAATATCCTTCTAATTTTCTTGTTCTTGGTTCCCCACAAGATAGCTTTTGTCCCATTATATTTGGTAGACCCTTCTTGAACACAGTTAATGCTAGGATAGACTGCGAAAAGAGTGTTGTTACTATTGGCTTGGGTGATATGTCTCATGAGTTTAATTTCTCTAAATTTCATAGACAACACCGTGAAGAAGAATTTCCTAGTAAGGATGAAATTATTGGTCTTGCTTCTATTGCCGTACCTCCTAGTGACCCTTTAGAACAATATTTGCTAGACCATGAAAATGATATGTTTATGAATGAAAGAAGGGAAATAGATGAAGTATTCTTTAAACAGGAACCTATCCTGAAACACAATTTGCCTGTTGAAATCCTAGGCGATCCTCCTCCACCCAAGGGTGCTCCCGTGTTTGAGCTCAAACCTTTTCCTGATACTCTTAAATATGCTTATCTTGATGAGAAATAGATATATCATGTTATTATTAGTGCTAACCTTTCAGAGCATGAAGAAGGGAGATTATTGAAAACTCTGAAGAAGCACCGTGCTGCTATTGGATATACTCTTGATGATCTTAAGGGCATTAGTTCCACTCTATGTCAACATAAAATAAATTTGGAGGAAGATGCCAAACCAGTTCGTGATCATCAACGATGGCTGAATCCTAAAATGAAAGAAGTGGTAAGAAAGGAAATACTAAAGCTCCTTGAGGCAGGTATAATTTATCCCGTTGCTGATAGTCAGTGGGTAAGTCCTGTCCATTGTGTCCCTAGGAAGGGAGGTATTACCGTCGTTCCTAATGATAAAGATGAATTGATTCCCCAAAGAATTATTACATGTTATAGGATGGTAATTGATTTTTGTAAATTAAATAAAGCTACTAAGAAAGATCATTACCCCTTACCTTTTATCGATCAAATGCTAGAAAGACTATCCAAACATACACATTTTTGCTTTCTAGATGGTTATTCTGGTTTCTCTCAAATACCTGTGTCAGCCAATGATCAATCTAAAACTACTTTTACTTGCCCTTTTGGTACCTTTGATTACAGACGTATGCCTTTTGGTTTATGTAATGCACCCGCTACCTTTCAAAGATGCATGATGGCTATATTTTCTGACTTCTGTGAAAAGATTTGTGAGGTTTTCATGGACGACTTTTCCGTCTATGGATCCTCTTTTGATGATTGCTTGAGCAACCTTGATCGAGCTTTGCAGAGATGTGAAGAAACTAATCTTGTTTTGAATTGGGAAAAGTGCCACTTTATGGTTAATGAAGGTATTGTCTTGGGGCATAAAGTTTCTGAAAGAGGTATTGAGGTTGAAAAAGCCAAGGTTGATGCTATTGAGAAGATGCCATGTCCCAAGGACATCAAAGGTATAAGAAGTTTCCTTGGTCACGCCGGTTTTTATAGGAGGTTCATTAAGGACTTCTCAAAAATTTCTCGGCCTCTGAATAATTTATTACAAAAAGATATACCATTTGTCTTTGATGATTGTGTAGAAGCATTTGAAATACTTAAGAAAGCATTGATCTCTGCACCTATTGTTCAGCCACCTGATTGGAATTTACCCTTTGAAATTATGTGTGATGCTAGTGATTATGCTGTAGGTGCTGTTCTAGGGCAAAGAGTTGATAAGAAATTAAATGTTATTCAATATGCTAGTAAAACTCTAGACAATGCTCAGAGAAATTATGCTACTACTGAGAAAGAATTCCTAGCAGTTGTATTTGCTTGTGATAAGTTCAGGCCTTATATTGTTGATTCTAAAGTAACTATTCACACGGATCATGCTGCTATTAAATATCTTATGGAAAAGAAAGATGCTAAACCTAGACTTATTAGATGGGTTTTCTTGCTACAAGAATTTGATTTGCATATTGTTGATAGAAAGGGAGCTGAGAACCCCGTTGCAGACAACTTGTCTAGGTTAGAAAATGTTCTTGATGACCCACTACCTATTGACGATAGCTTTCCTGATGAGCAATTAAATGTCATAAATGCTTCTCGTAGTACTCCATGGTATGCTGATTATGCTAATTACATTGTTGCCAAATTTATACCACCTAGTTTCACATACCAGCAAAAGAAAATGTTCTTCTATGATTTGAGACATTACTTCTGGGATGACCCACATCTTTATAAAGAAGGAGTAGATGGTGTTATTAGACGTTGTGTACCTGAGCATGAACAGGAACAGATCCTACGTAAGTGTCACTCCGAGGCATATGGAGGACACCACGCTGGAGACAGAACTGCACATAAGGTATTGCAATCCGGTTTTTATTGGCCTACTCTCTTCAAGGATGCCCGTAAGTTTGTCTTATCTTGTGATGAATGTCAAAGAATTGGTAATATTAGTAAACGTCAAGAAATGCCTATGAACTATTCACTTGTTATTGAACCATTTGATGTTTGGGGTTTTGATTATATGGGACCTTTTCCTGCCTCTAATGGATATACACATATTTTAGTTGCTGTTGATTACGTTACTAAGTGGGTAGAAGCTATTCCAACTAGTAGTGCTAATCATAACACTTCTATTAAAATGCTTAAAGAAGTTATTTTTCCGAGGTTTGGAGTCCCTAGATATTTAATGACTGATGGTGGTTCACATTGTATTCATGGTGCTTTCCGTAAAATGCTTGCTAAGTATGATGTTAACCATAGAATTGCATCTCCTTATCACCCATAGTCTAGTGGTCAAGTAGAATTGAGTAATAGAGAGCTCAAATTAATTTTGCAAAAGACCGTCAATAGATCTAGAAAGAATTGGTCCAAGAAACTTGATGATGCATTATGGGCCTATAGAACTACATATAAAAATCCTATGGGTATGTCTCCATATAAAATGGTTTATGGAAAAGCATGTCACTTACCTCTCGAACTAGAACATAAGGCTTATTGGGCTATTAAAGAGCTCAACTATGATTTCAAACTTGGCGGTGAGAAGAGGTTATTTGATATTAGCTCACTTGATGAATGGAGAACCCAAGCTTATGAAAATGCCAAATTGTTTAAAGAAAAAGTCAAAAGATGGCATGACAAAAGGATACAAAAGCGTGAGTTTAATGTAGGTGATTATGTATTGCTATACAACTCTCGTTTAAGATTTTTTGCAGGAAAACTTCTCTCTAAATGGGAAGGTCCTTACGTTATCGAGGAGGTCTATCGTTCCGGTGCCATAAAAATCAACAACTTCGAAGGCACAAATCCGAAGGTGATGAACGGTCAAAGAATCAAACATTATATCTCAGGTAATCCTATAAATGTTGAAACCAATGTTATGAAACCATAACCCCGGTCAAAGAATACATAAGGGACACTTTCCGGAATGTTTCAGACTCCGAAAAGGAATAGGTATGTGGTACGGTAAGTAAACCGACTCCAAAACAATTTTTATGGCAATATTTCTCCGTTTTGGAATATTTAGAAAAATAGAAAAATAAGAAGCAGTCCGAGAAGGAAACGAGGCCTCCACGAGGGAGGAGGGCGTGCCCTACCCTGGGCGCGCCCCCTACCTCGTGGGCACCTCGTGTGCTCTCCGGACTCCATTTTCTTGCACGATACGTATTTTGGTCGGTAAAAATGCATTATATAATCTCCCAAAGGTTTTGACTCCTGTATCACACAAATATCCTTTGTTCTTGTTTCGAGCTGTCCTGCTGCAGGTTAGAGCAACATGTCATCCCAGGATTCAGAAGGAGAAAGCTATGTGGATGATTACCTTGCAGATCCTAATGTCTATGGAGATGTGGAGCATTGTGGTTGGACTACGGAGGAAGAAGAGGACTATGAACCCAAGTGGAAGGAGGAGACGAGCTCAGATGAAGATGAAGCCCCATTACCTCAACCTGGGGACATGCATGTGGAGTTCAAAAAGTCAAGCCTCCCTGATAGAGCAAAGAAACCTAAGATCGAGTTTATCCCTTTTCGTCTCTTGCAGAAAACAAGTAGGAACTATGCAAAAAGATATTAATCCTAGAGCAGGAGATTGATGACTTGAGGGATCAAAATTCTGTCCTCAAGCGCAAATTAAGGAAGAAGCCTACGCCATCAACTAAACCTTCATCTTCTTCACCAACAACAAAGGAGACATAAACATATGGGTATGGGCAGTCCCCTTGGCAACTCCCAAGCTTGGGGGAGGTGCCCCGGTATCGTATCACAACCACACTCCTATCTTTCCCATTTTTCTTAGTTCGATCCTATTTAGTAGTATCTTGATCTAGTAGAATAAAAGTTTTGGTATGATCTAGTTTTTGAGTTTTGCTTTATGATCCCTCTATGTAATCGAGTCCATGAGCTATATAATAAAGATTAGTGTTGAGTCAAGGGCTTGATTATCTTGCTATGATCTTGAGTGAATAAAAGAAAAGAGAAAAAGAATAAAAAGAAATAAAGAGATCATATTGATCTTATTGAGAGTAATGACTTCACATATAAAGGGTATGATGATTAAAAGTTGTTGGGAGTTGGCAAACATAGCTTTGGTCATCGTTGCAATTAATAGGAAGTAATAAAGAAAGAGAGGTTTCACATATAAATATACTATCTTGGACATCTTTTATGATTGGGAGCACTCATTAAAATATGACATGCTAAAGAGTTGATGTTGGACAAGGAAGACAACGTAATGGGTTATGTTTTCTTATATCTGAGATAAAGTATATTGTCATGGATCATCCAACATGTTGAGCTTGCCTTTCCCTCTCATGCTAGCCAAATTCTTTGCACCAAGTAGAGATACTACTTGTGCTTCCAAAAACCCTTAAACCAGTTTTGCCATGAGAGTCCACCATATCTACCTATGGATTGAGTAAGATCCTTCAAGTAAGTTGTCATCGGTGCAAGCAATAAAAATTGCTCTCTAAATATGTATGATTGATTGGTGTGGAGGAAATAAGCTTTATACGATCTTGTGATGTGGAAGAAATAAAAGCGACGGACTGCATAATAAAGGTTCATATCAAAAGGGGCAATATAAAGTGACGTTCTTTCGCACTAAGATTTTGTGCATCCAACCCTGAAAGCGCATGGCAACCTCTGCTTCCCTCTGTGAAGGGCCTATCTTTTACTATTATCTTCTACCTCATGCAAGAGTCATGGTGATCTTCACCTTTCCTTTTTATATTTTATCATTTGGCAAGCACAGGATGTTGGAAAGATCCTGATACATATATCTAATTGGATGTGGGTTAGCATGAGTTATTATTGTTGACATTACCCCTGAGGTAAAAGGTTGGGAGGCGAAACTATAAGCCCCTATCTTTCTCTGTGTCCGATTAAAACTTCGTAACCACAAGTATTGCGTGAGTGTTAGCAATTATGAAAGACTAAATGATAGTTGAGTATGTGGACTTGCTAGAAAGCTCTGACATAGACTCTTTCTGATGTTATGATAAATTGCAATTGCATCAATGACTGAGACTATAGTTTGTTGGTCCTCAATAAAGTTTCTGATTTATACTCTGCATTGTGAATAGATTATTACTTGAGCATAAGAAATCATATCACAATATCCATATATGTTGCTGTTATGAGAATAATCATGATGCCCTCATGTCCGTATTTTATTTTATCGACACCTCTACCTCTAAACATGTGGACATATTTACCGCTTTCGGCTTTCGCTTGAGGACAAGCGAGGTCTAAGCTTGGGGGAGTTGATACGTCCATTTTGCATCATGCTTTTATATCGATATTTATTGCAATATGGGCTGTTATTACTCGTTATGTCACAATACTTATGCCTATTCTCTCTTATTTTACAAGGTTTACATAAGGAGGGAGAATGCCGGCAGCTGGAATTCTGGGCTGGAAAAGGAGCAAATAGTAGAGACCTATTCTGCACAACTCCAAAAGTCCTGAAACTCCACGGAAGTTATTTTTGGAAATAACAAAAAATATTGAGCGGAAGAAGTACGTCAGAGGGAGGCCCACCTGGCCATGAGGGTGGGGGCCGCGCCCTACCCCCAGGTCGCGCCCCCCTGCATCGTGGGCCCCCTGTTGGCTCTCCGGTGGCCATCTTCTGCTATATGAAGTCTTTCGTCGAGGAAAAAATCATAGGCAACCTTTCGGGACGAGACTCCGCCGCCACGAGGCGGAACATTGCCGGAAGCAATCTAGGGCTCCGGCAGAGCTGTTCTGCCGGGGACACTTCCCTCCGGGAGGGGGAAATCATCGCCATCGTCATCACCAACGCTCCTCTCATCGAGAGAGGGCAATCTCCATCAACATCTTCACCACCACCATCTCCTCTCAAAACCCTAGTTCATCTCTTGTATCCAATTCTTGTCTCCATGTCTGGGATTGGTACTTGTAGGTTGCTAGTAGTGTTGATTACTCCTTGTAGTTGATGCTAGTTGGTTTATTTGGTGGAAGATCATATGTTCAGATTCTATATGCATATTAATACCCCTCTGATTATGAACATGAATATGCTTTGTGAGTAGTTATGTTTGTTCCTGAGGACATGGGAGAAGTCTTGCTATTAGTAGTCATGTGAATTTGGTATTCGTTCGATATTTTGATGAGATGTATGTTGTCTAGCCTCTAGTGGTGTTATGTGAACGTCGACTACATAACACTTCACCATTATTTGGGCCTAGAGGAAGGCATAGGGAAGTAATAAGTAGATGATGGGTTGCTAGAGTGACAGAAGCTTAAACCCTAGTTTATGCGTTGCTTCGTAAGGGGCTGATTTGGATCCATATGTTTCATGCTATGGTTAGGTTTACCTTAATACTTTTGTTGTAGTTGCGGATGCTTGCAATAGAGGTTAATCATAAGTGGGATGTTTGTTCAAGTAAGAACAGCACCCAAGCACTGGTCCACCCACATATCAAATTATCAAAGTACCGAACGCGAATCATATGAACGTGATGAAAACTAGCTTGACGATAATTCCCATGTGTCCTCGGGAGCGCTTTTCTCTATATAAGAATTTGTCCAGGCTTGTCCTCGCTACAAAAAGGATTGGGCCACCTTGCTGCACTTTATTTACTTTTGTTACTTGTTGCTCGTTACAAATTATCCTATCACAAAACTATCTGTTACCACTTATTTCAGTACTTGCAGAGAATACCTTGCTGAAAACCGCTTATCATTTCCTTCTGCTCCTCGTTGGGTTCGACACTCTTACTTATCGAAAGGACTAAGATAGATCCCCTATATGTGTGGGTCATCTACGGCCCCACCAGGCTGGCTCGCAAGGGGCGGAGAGATCAAGGCAAGGGATACCTCACGAGGTTCCTGTGACGCAAGCCATGACGATTGGAGCCAGGCAGGCGCCAGCGCGCACAGTGTCCTCATTTCCTCTTTGGTGCTAAAGAGGCAAGCGCAGGCGAGGAGTCCCGAGGCATCAGTCAAAGGTTTCCATATTGGTGCAACGAGACCAAGACCAGCAGGACGACAGGATGGAGGTCACCGTGGAGCCCAAGACGGCGTCACCACCAGAGCCTTTGGCAGGCGAAGACCACCTTTAGTTAGGATAACTTGTACTAGTTGTCCCCCTTCGAATTTGGCCGTTGTTGGATGCCTTCCCACTCAATATTTGGGGAGAGGACCAGGGCCTCTATAAATAGGGCTAGCCACCACCATAGGAGGCATCTCATCTGGTCTAGGATCGGAGCCATTCCATCCACAGCCACACACAAGTTCACCAAGCACAAGAGCACCTCTCCTCAGGAGGATGTTCTTCCCTTGTAATTGTTCATCCTCAGCCCAAGAGGCAATCCACCACACCACACTGGAGTAGGGTATTATACCACATCGGTGGCCCGAACCAGTATAAACTCTTGTGTCTCTCGTTCTTTGGGTTCGTCGAGCTAGGCCTTGTGATTGTTGTGAGATCGATCTAGGGAGAGAGAGATCTTCGTGCGCACCCCAGTGTTCGAACCTCAAGGGTTTTGCCGGAACCCGAAATCCGACATTTGGCGTCCAGGTAGCGGTGCGCCAAAGCTTTCCTTTCGTCGATCTACGCTTCGCCATCACCGCGCTTCGCCCCCATGGCTGCCGCTGCTCTTCCGGCAGCGACGATAGATGCCCGCGGAGGGGCTAGGGGGCTCCGAGCCTTGGCCCCCGCCTTGCGGCGGGTGCAGCCGCCACCCAAGTTCAAGCCAGAGATGCCGGCGCGCTACGATGGCGCGACGGACCCATCGGCTTTCCTGTTGGCGTATGAGGGGGCTGTCTTGAAGGCCGGGGGCGACGACAAGGTCATGGCCAACTGGATTCCAATGGCCCTCACTGGGGCATCATGCGCCTGACTACTCAACCTCCCAGGATCTACGGTGACATCTTGGGAGGAGCTGCGCAGCCTCTTCGCTGTGTACTTCGCGGCACCGGCGCCCCACGCTGTCGCGGCCCTCCTCGGCGGCTCGCAAGCGCTGCCCTCGGACTGTCACGCCAAGCCGTTCTTTCGCTAGATCGGCACCACCTCCACGCGGCAGGGGGCTCCTCTAGGTTGGGCGGCGCCCAAGGCCGACCTGACTTTCGACTCGCGAGATCACCCCGTCACCACCGTCGGCTCGGGCGTGCTCCCAATGCTTCGCACACCCACCATCTGCAGTGTGGCCGTTACCAAAACCCTCATCGACGGCGGCGCCAGCCTCAACGTGCTCTCTGTGGAGGCTTTTAGCCTCCTTCACGTACCACTCGAGCGGCTCCGCCCCAGCAATTCTCCGGGGTCGGCGGCGGCTCCTTCGGTCCCCTGGGGCAGATCCGTCTTCCCGTGACCTTCGGCACCCGCGACAACTACCGCACGGAGCTGATCGACTTCGACATCCCCCGCATCGGCCTTCCGTACAACGCCATCCTCGGGTACCCAGCTCTGGCTCAGTTTATGGTGGCGACCCATCCGGCCAACAACCTCATGAAGATGCCTGGGAGAGAGGGAGTCCTGACCGTAGTTGGAGATACCAAGGATGCTCTGGTGGCGCTCAAGCTTGCCCTCAAGGCCGCGCCGACGGCGCGACCGGCCGACGGGGCCACCTCTAGAGTTAAGGGGGCCGCGCCAGCCAAGAAGAAACAGTTGTTCACTCAAGATCGGTCGGAAACCAAGCAGGTGCCGCTCGAGGAAGATGGGTCCTCTGGAGCCACCTTCAGCATAGGTGCCAACCTCGACGCAGATCAAGAGGAGGCATTGGTAAAGTTCTTGCACGCAAACAAGGAAGTATTCTCCTGGGAGCCCAATCAGCTGGTAGGCGTCCAAAGAGGGGTGATCGAGCATCACTTAAGGGTGTGCCCAATTGTGCGCCCTGTGAAGCAGAAGGCACGGCGATAGTCCACGGAGAAGCAGTCCTTCATCGTCCAGGAAACCCGCAAGCTGGAGGCAGCGGGTGTCATCCGTGAGGTTCGGTACCCCGAGTGGCTGGCGAACCCCGTCGTTGTGCCAAAGAAAGGAAGGAAGGAGCGCATGTGTGTCGACTTCACCAACCTCAACGAAGCCTATCCCCAAGATCCGTTCCCGCTTCCGCGCGTCGACCAGATCGTTGACTCCACCGCCGAGTGCGACCTGCTGTGCTTCCTGGATGCGTTTTCAGGCCATCACCAGATCAAGATGGCAGTAGAGGATGTGGAGAAGACGGCTTTCCTGACCCCTTGCGGGGTGTACTGCTACACTTGCATGCCGTTCAGGCTGCGCAATGCGGGCGCGACCTTCCAACGGCTGATGCACATCGTCCTGGGCCAGTAGCTCGGGAGGAGCGCTGAAGCCTACGTCGACGACATTGTGGTGAAGTCTCAGGAGGCGAGAATTTTGATTCAGGACCTGGAGGAGACCTTCGCGAGCCTGCGCCAGGTGGACTTGCGGCTCAACCCGGAAAAGTGCGTATTTGGTGTCCCCTCCGGAAAGCTGCTGGGCTTCCTCGTGTCCCACAGGGGGATCGAGGCCAACCCAGAGAAGGTCAAGGCGATTGAAGACATGAGCCCACCACAAACCGTCAAGGAGATGCAGAAGCTTGCCGGTTGCGTGACTTCGCTAGGAAGCTTCATCTCCAAGCTGGGAGAACGCGCCCTACCATTCTTCAAGCTGATGAAGAAAAAGGGTCCGTTCGAGTAGACCCCGGAGGCTGACCAAGCGTTTCAAGACCTCAAGAGATATCTGACCATCCCTCCGGTGATGGTGGCGCCCCGCGCTCTCGAGCCCCTCGTGCTCTACCTCGCCGCCACACCTTACTTAGCTAGTGTGGCTCTAGTGGCGGTTCGGGAAGAGCGCCAAGCCAAGGACACGTCGCACCGAACAGCGCCCCCAGCCAGGGCGACGTAAGACCCGAAGGACACCGCGGGGGCTGCAGCCACGCCAACGGATGACCCGGCTCAGCAGGATGGCGACCTTAGACCCGCTGAGGCCCCAATGGGCGACCAGGCTATGGAGGTCCCATCGCCTCAGGAGGCACCCCAACCTCCAACAGACGCGGGTCCCATAGACGCGCCCGCCCTCATCGAGCACCCAGTGTATTTTGTCAGCACAGTACTGCAGGATGGAAGGGCATGGTACCCCATGCCTCAGAAGCTCTTGCTCGCGCTCTTGGTGGCCTCGCGTAAGCTACGGCACTACTTTCAAGGTCACCCAATCAAGGTCGTCTCGGCCTACCCACTAGAGAGGGTACTTAGGAGCCCTAACGCTGCTGGAAGAGTCACCGAGTGGAATATCGAGCTGCAGGCGTTCCAGCTGGAGTTTAGCACAACCAGGGTCATCAAGGGAGCCGCGCTCGCCGACTTCGTGGTGCAATGGACGGACACCCCGGAGCTTGAAGCAGGCGAGGATCGATCCCTCTCGCCGGGAAGTGAAGCGCCAGACGGCTGGGTGATGTACTTCGATGGCGCATTTGCGCGCCAGGGCGCGGGGGCTGGAGTAGTGCTCATCTTGCTCACTCAGAACAAGCTCTACTACGCCGTGCAGCTCTGCTTCCAGCAGGGTGAGAAGGTCTCCAACAACATAGCGGAGTACGAAGGCCTCATAGCTGGCCTTAAGGCAGCGGTGCCCCTGGGGGTGAAGCGCCTCACCATCAAGGGCGACTTGCAGCTTCTCGTCAACTTCTCCAACAAGGTATACGAGCCGAGGGACGAGCACAAGGAGGCATACCTCGCGGAGGTACGCAAAATGGAAAAGCAGTTCCTGGGCCTGGAATTGCAACATGTGCCCCGCGGCACCAACAAGGAGGCCGACGACATCGCCAAGAGAGCATCCAAGCAGCTACCCCAAGAGCCTGGCATCTTCAAAGAGCGGCTCTTCAAGCCATCGGCAACACCACCACTTTCGAGGCCGGCGCTGCCTCGGGAGGAGCTCCCCCAACCACCTGCTTTGGGAGCCCCGGCCTGCGGCCCAACCTCGGGGGCGCGCCTACTCTTGGCGCGCGAGCCTCAGGAGGGGTGCTGGACCAAGGAGTTCAAGGAATACCTAACGCAAGGGTGCTGCCGGAGAAGGAGGAGGACGCGGAGCGCGTGGCCCGGCAGGCCACGACGTACTACATCCAAGACGGTGAGTTATACAGGAAGCAGCCGAATGATGTTTCCCTGCGTTGTATCTCCAGGGAATGGGGGAAATAGCTGCTAGCTGATACATGGCGGAGACTGCCGGCACCATGATACGTCTCCAACGTATCTATAATTTTTGATTGCTCCATGCTATATTATCTTCTGTTTTGGACGTTATTGGGCTTTATTATTCACTTTTATATTATTTTTGGGACTAACCTATTAACCGGAGGCCCAGCCCAAAATTGCTGTTTTTTTTGCCTATTTTAGAGTTTCGTAGAAAAAAGAATATCAAACGGAGTCCAAACGGAATGAAACCTTCGGGAACGTGATTTTTGGAACGAGCATGATCCAGGAGACTTGGACCCTACGTCAAGCAACCAACAGGGAAGCCACGAGTTAGAGGGGTGCGCCTACCCCCCAGGGCGCGCCCTCCACCCTCGTGGGCCCCCTGTTAACATGGCGGAGACTGCCGGCACCATGATACGTCTCCAACGTATCTATAATTTTTGATTGCTCCATGCTATATTATCTTCTGTTTGGGACGTTATTGGGCTTTATTATTCACTTTTATATTATTTTTGGGACTAACCTATTAACCGGAGGCCCAGCCCAAAATTGCTATTTTTTTTGCCTATTTTAGAGTTTCGTAGAAAAAAGAATATCAAACGGAGTCCAAACGGAATGAAACCTTCGGGAACGTGATTTTTGGAACGAACATGATCCAGGAGACTTGGACCCTACGTCAAGCAACCAACAGGGAAGCCACGAGGTAGATGGGTGCGCCTACCCCCCAGGGCGCGCCCTCCACCCTCGTGGGCCCCCTATTGCTCCATCGACGTACTTCTTCCTCCTATATATACCTATGTACCCCCAAACAATCGGATACGGAGCCAAAAACCTAATTCCACCACCGCAACCTTCTGTACCCACGAGATCTCATCTTGGGGCCTGTTCTGGAGCTCTGCCGGAGGGGGCATCCATCATGGAGGGCTTCTACATCAACACCATAGCCTCTCCGATGAAGTGTGACTGTGTGAGTAGTTTACCTCAGACCTTCGGGTCCATAGTTATTAGCTAGATGGCTTCTTCTCTCTTTTTGGATCTCAATACAATGTTCTCCCCTCTCTCGTGGAGATCTATTCGATGTAATCTTCTTTTGCGGTGTGTTTGTTGAGACTGATGAATTGTGGGTTTATGATCAAGTTTATCTATGAACAATATTTGAATCTTCTCTGAATTGTTTTATGTATGATTGGTTATCTTTGCAAGTCTCTTCGAATTATCAGTTTGGTTTGGCCTACTAGATTGATCTTTCTTGCAATGGGAGAAGTGCTTAGCTTTGGGTTCAATCTTGCAGTGTCCTTTCCCAATGACAGTAGGGGCAGCAAGGCACGTATTGTATGGTTGCCATCGAGGATAACAAGATGGGTTTTTTATCATATTGCATGAATTTATCCCTCTACATCATGTCATCTTTCTTAAGGCGTTACTCTGTTCTTATGAACTTAATACTCTAGATGCATGCTGGATAGCGGTCGATGTGTGGAGTAATAGTAGTAGATGCAGGCATGAGTCCGTCTAGTTGTCTCGGATGTGATGCCTATATACATGATCATACCTAGATATTCTCATAACTATGCTCAATTCTGTCAATTGCTCAACAGTAATTTGTCCACCCACCATAAAATACTTATGCTCTTGAGAGAAGCCACAAGTGAAACCTATGGCCCCCGAGTCTATCTTCATCATATTAATCTTCCAACACTTAGTTATTTCCGTTGCCTTTTACTTTGCTTTTATTTTACTTTTCATCTTTATCATAAAAATACCAAAAATATTATCCTATCATATCTATCAGATCTCACTCTCGTAAGTGACCGTGTAGGGATTGACAACCCCTTATCGCGTTGGTTGCGAGGATTTATTTGTTTTGTGTAGGTGCGAGGGACTCGCACGTAGCCTCCTACTGGATTGATACCTTGGTTCTCAAAAACTGAGGGAAATACTTACGCTACTTTGCTGCATCACCCTTTCCTCTTCAAGGGAAAACCAACGCAGTGCTCAAGAGGTAGCAAGAAGGATTTCTGGCGCCGTTGGCGGGGAGGTCTACGCAAAAGTCAACATACCAAGTACCCGTCACAAACCCTTATCTCCCGCATTACATTATTTGCCATTTGCCTCTCGTTTTCCTCTCACCCACTTTACCCTTGCCCTTTTATTCGCCCTCTCTTTTCCGTTTGCCTTTTTTGCCCGTCTCTTGTTTGCTCGCGTGTTGGATTGCTTGCTTGTCACGATGGCTCAAGATAATACCAAATTATGTGACTTTACCAGTACCAACAATAATGATTTCCTTAGCACTCCAATTGCTCCTCTTACCGATACTGAATCTTGTGAAATCAATGCTGCTTTGTTGAATCTTGTCATGAAAGATCATTTCGCCGGCCTTCCTAGTGAAGATGCCGCTACTCATCTAAATAGCTTGATTGATTTGTGTGATATGCAAAAGAAGAAAGATGTTGATAATAATATTGTTAAACTGAAGCTATTTCCTTTTTCGCTTAGAGATCGTGCTAAAGCTTGGTTTTCGTCTTTGCCTAAAAATAGTATTGATTCTTGGAATAAGTGCAAAGATGCTTTTATCTCTAAGTATTTTCCTCCCGCTAAGATTATCTCTCTTTGAAATGATATTATGAATTTTAAGTAACTTGATCATGAACATGTTGCACAAGCTTGGGAGAGGATGAAATTAATGATACATAATTGCCCTACTCATGGTTTGAATTTGTGGATGATTATACAAATTTTTTATGCCGGATTGAATTTTGCTTCTAGAAATCTTTTAGATTCGGCCGCAGGAGGCACTTTTACGGAAATCACTTTAGGAGAAGCTACTAAACTCCTAGATAATATTATGGTTAATTATTCTCAATGGCACACTGAAAGATCTACTAATAAAAAAGTGCATGCGATAGAAGAAATTAATTTTTTGAGTGGAAAGATGGATGAACTTATGAAACTATTTGCTACTAAGAGTGTTTCTTCTGATCCCAATGATATGCCTTTGTCTACTTTGATTGAGAATAATAATGAATCTATGGATGTGAATTTTGTTGGTAGGAATAATTTTGGTAACAACGCGTATAGAGGAAACTTTAATCCTAGGCCTTATCCTAGTAATTCCTCTAATAATTATGGTAATTCCTACAACAATTCTTATGGAAATTTTAATAATATGCCCTCTGAATTTGAGACTAGTGTGAAAGAGTTTATGAATTCACAAAAGAATTTCAATGCTTTGCTTGAAGAAAAATTGCTTAAAGTTGATGAATTGGCTAGGAACGTTGATAGAATTTCTCTTGATGTTGATTCTTTGAAACTTAGATCTATTCCTCCTAAGCATGATATCAATGAGTCTCTCAAAGCCATGAGAATTTCCATTGATGAGTGCAAAGAAAGAACCGCTAGGATGCGTGCTAAGAAATATTGCTTTATAAAAGCGTGTTTTCAAATTTCTATGAAAATAAAGATGAAGATCTAAAAGTTATTGATGTGTCCCCTATTAAATCTTTGTTTTGCAATATGAATCTTGATAATGATGGGACTGAATATGATCCACCTTTACCTAGAAGGCGTTCCAAACATTCAGAGTTTTTAGATCTTAATGCTAAAATTGATAAAAGTGGGATTGAAGAAATCAAAACCCTAGATATTAATGGACCCACTATTTTGGATTTCAAGGAATTTAATTATGATAATTGCTCTTTGATAGATTGTATTTCCTTGTTGCAATCCGTGCTAAATTCTCCTCATGCTTATAGTCAAAATAAAGCTTTTACCAAACATATCGTTGATGCCTTAATGCAATCTTATGAAGAAAAACTTGAGTTGGAAGTTTCTATCCCTAGAAAACTTTATGATGAGTGGGAACCTACTATTAAAATTAAGATTAAAGATCATGAATGCTATGCTTTGTGTGATTTGGGTGCTAGTGTTTCCACGATTCCAAAAACTTTGTGCGATTTGCTAGGTTTCCGTGATTTTGATGATTGCTCTTTAAACTTGCACCTTGCGGATTCCACTATTAAGAAACCTATGGGAAGAATTAATGATGTTCTTATTATTTCAAATAGGAACTATGTGCCCGTAGATTTTATCGTTCTTGACATAGAGTGGAATCCTTCTTATCCTATTATTCTTGGTAGACCTTTCCTTAGAACGATTGGTGCAATTATTGACATGAAGGAAGGGAATATTAGATTTCAATTTCCATTAAAGAAAGGCATGTAACACTTTCCTAGGAAGAAAATAAAATTACCATATGAATCTATCATGAGAGCCACTTATGGATTGCCTACCAAAGATGGCAATACCTAGATCTATCCTTGCTTTTATGCCTAGCAAGGGGCGTTAAACGATAGCGCTTGTTGGGAGGCAACCCAATTTTATCTTTAGTTTTTTGATTTTTGCTTCTGTTTAGGAATAAATATTTGTTCTAGCCTCTGGTTAGATGTGTCTTTATGTTTTAATTAGTGTTTGTGCCAAGTTAAACCTATATGATCTTCTTGGATGATAGTTATTTGATCTTGCTGTAATTTCCAGAAACTTTCTGTTCACAAAAACAATTGTTAAAAATCACCAGAACGTGATAAAATATTGATTCCAATTGCTGCTGATCAATAAACAAATTTCCTAGGTTGTCCAATTTTGGATGATTTTTTGGAGTTCCAGAAGTTTGCGTTAGTTACAGATTACTACAGACTGTTCTGTTTTTGACAGATTCTGTTTTTCGTGTGTTGTTTGCTTATTTTGATGAATCTATGGCTAGTAAAAGAGTTTATAAACCATAGAGAAGTTGGAATACAGTAGGTTTAACACCAATATAAATAAATAATGAGTTCATTACAGTACCTTGAAGTGGTCTTTTGTTTTCTTTCGCTAACGGAGCTCACGAGATTTTCTGCTAAGTTTTGTGTTGTGAAGTTTTCAAGTTTTGGGTGAAAGATTTGATGGATTATGGAACAAGGAGTGGCAAGAGCCTAAGCTTGGGGATGCCCATGGCACCCCTAAGATAATCTAAGGACACCAAAAAGCCAAATCTTGGGCATGCCCCGGAAGGCATCCCCTCTTTCGTCTACTTCCATCGGTAACTTTACTTGGAGCTATATTTTTATTCACCACATGATATGTGTTTTGCTTGGAGCGTCTTGTATGATTTGAGTCTTTTATTTTTAGTTTACCACAATCATCCTTGCTGTACACACCTTTTTAGAGAGACACACATGATTCAAAAATTATTAGAATACTCTATGTGCTTCACTTATATCTTTTGAGTTATATAGTTTTTGCTCTAGTACTTCACTTATATCTTTTAGAGCACGGTGGTGGATTTGTTTCATAGAAACTATTGATTTCTCATGCTTCACTTAGATTATTTTGAGAGTATTAAATAGCATGGTAATTTGCTTAAATAATCCTAATATGCTAGGTATTCAAGAATAGTAAAAATTCTTATGAGTGTGTTGAATACTATGAGAAGTTTGATGCTTGATAATTGTTTTGAGATATGAAGATGGTGATATTAGAGTCATGCTAGTTGAGTAGTTGTGATTTTGAGAAATACTTGTGTTAAAGTTTGTGATTCCCGTAGCATGCACGTATGGTGAACCGTTATGTGATGAAGTCGGAGCATGATTTATTTATTGATTGTCTTCCTTACGAGTGGCGGTCGGGGACGAGCGATGGTCTTTTCCTACCAATCTATCCCCCTAGGAGCATGCGCGTAATACTTTGCTTGGATATCTTGTAGATTTTTGCAATAAGTATATGAGTTCTTTATGACTAATGTTGAGTCCATGGATTATACGCACTTTTCCTCCTTCCACCATTGCTAGCCTCTCTAATACCGCGCACTTTTCGCCGGTATCATACACCCACCATATACCTTCCTCAAAACAGCCACCATACCTACCTATCATGGCATTTCCATATCCATTCCGAAAGATATTGCCATGCAACTTACCACCGTTCCGTTTATTATGACACGCTTCATCATTGTCATATTGCTTTGCATGATCATGTAGTTGACATTGTATTTGTGGCAAAGCCACCGTTCATAATTCTTTCATACATGTCACTCTTGATTCATTGCATATCCCGGTACACCGCCGGAGGCATTCATATAGAGTCATATTTTGTTCTAAGTATCGAGTTGTAATTATTGAGTTGTAAGAAAATAAAAGTGTGATGATCATCATTTTTAGAGCATTGTCCCAAGTGAGGAAAGGATGATGGAGACTATGATTCCACCACAAGTCGGGATGAGACTCCGGACGAAAAAAAAGAGGCCATAAAAAGAGAGGAAGAAAAGGCCCAAATAAAAAAATGATGAGAGAAAAAGAGAGAAGGGACAATGTTACTATCCTTTTACCACACTTGTGCTTCAAAGTAGCACCATGATCTTCATGATAGAGAGTCTCCTATGATATCACTTTTATATACTAGTGGGAATTTTTCATTATAGAACTTGGCTTGTATATTCCAATGATGGGCTTCCTCAAAAATGCCCTAGGTCTTCGTGAGCAAGCGAGTTGGATGCACACCCACTTAGTTTCTTTTGTTGAGCTTTCATATACTTATAGCTCTAGTGCATCCATTGCATGGCAATCCTACTCACTCACATTGATATCTATTTATGGGCATCTCCATAGCCCGTTGATACGCCTAGTTGATGTGAGACTATCTTCTCCTTTTTGTCTTCTCCACAACCACCATTCTATTCCACATATAGTGCTATGTCCATGGATCACGCTCATGTATTGCGTGAAGATTGAAAAAGTTTGGGAACGTCAAAAGTATGAAACAATTGCTTGGCTTTTCATCGGGGTTGTGCATGATTTAAATATTTTGTGTGGTGAAGGTAGAGCATAGCCAGACTATATGATTTTGTAGGGATAACTTTCTTTGGCCATGTTATTTTGAGAAGACATAATTGCTTAGTCAATATGAACTTTTGTCTTGAATCTTTTGGATCTGAATATTCATACCACAATTAAGAAGAATTACATTGAAATTATGCCAAGTAGCACTCTGCATCAAAAATTCTGTTTTTATCATTTACGTACTCGAGGACGAGCAGGAATTAAGCTTGGGGATGCTTGATACGTCTCCAACGTATCTATAATTTTTGATTGCTCCATGCTATATTATCTTCTGTTTTGGACGTTATTGGGCTTTATTATTCACTTTTATATTATTTTTGGGACTAACCTATTAACCGGAGGCCCAGCCCAGAATTGCTGTTTTTTTGCCTATTTTAGAGTTTCGCAGAAAAAGAATATCAAACGGAGTCCAAACGGAATGAAACCTTTGGGAACGTGATTTTTGGAATGAACATGATCCAGGAGACTTGGACCCTACGTCAAACAACCAACAGGGAAGCTATGAGGTAGGGGGGCGCGCCTACCCCCCAGGGCGCGCCCTCCACCCTCGTGGGCCCCCTGTTGCTCCACCGACGTACTTCTTCCTCCTATATATACCTACGTACCCCCAAACGATCACATATGGAGCCAAAAACCTAATTCCACCGCCGCAACCTTCTGTACCCACGAGATCCCATCTTGGGGCATGTTCCGGAGCTCCGCCGGAGGGGGCTTCCATCACGGAGGGCTTCTACATCAACACCATAGCCTCTCCGATGAAGTGTGAGTAGTTTACCTCAGACCTTCGGGTCCATAGTTATTAGCTAGATGGCTTCATCTCTCTTTTTGGATCTCAATACAATGTTCTCCCCCTCTCTCGTGGAGATCTATTCTATGTAATCTTATTTTGCGGTGTGTTTGTTGAGACTGATGAATTATGGGTTTATGATCGAGTTTATCTATGAACAATATTTGAATCTTCTCTGAATTGTTTTATGTATGATTGGTTATCTTTGCAAGTCTCTTCGAATTATCAGTTTGGTTTGGCCTACTAGATTGATCTTTCTTGCAATGGGAGAAGTGCTTAGCTTTGGGTTCAATCTTGCGGTGTCCTTTCCCAGTGACAGTAGGGGCAGCAAGGCACGTATTGTATTGTTGCCATCGAGGATAACAAGATGGGTTTTTATCATATTGCATGAATTTATCCCTCTACATCATGTCATCTTGCTTAAGGCGTTACTCTGTTCGTATGAACTTAATACTCTAGATGCATGCTGGATAGCGGTCGATGTGTGGAGTAATAGTAGTAGATGCAGGCAGGAGTCAGTCTAATTGTCTCGGACGTGATGCCTATATACATGATCATACCTAGATATTCTCATAACTATGCTCAATTCTGTCAATTGCTCAACAGTAATTTGTTCACCCACCGTAAAATACTTATGCTCTTGAGAGAAGCCACTAGTGAAACCTATGGCCCCCGGGTCTATCTTCATCATATTAATCTTCGAACACTTAGTTATTTCCGTTGCCTTTTACTTTGCTTTTATTTTACTTTTCATCTTTATCATAAAAATACCAAAAATATTATCCTATCATATCTATCAGATCTCACTCTCGTAAGTGATCGTGTAGGGATTGACAACCCCTTATCGCGTTGGTTGCGAGGATTTATTTGTTTTGTGTAGGTGCGAGGGACTCGCGCATAGCCTCCTACTGGATTGATACCTTGGTTCTCAAAAACTGAGGGAAATACTTATGCTACTTTGCTGCATCACCCTTTCCTCTTCAAGGGAAAACCAACGCAGTGCTCAAGAGGTAGCACACCACTCGTCGTCATGAACCCTTGTCGGCAAGGCTTTTCGCAGGGGGTTCTACTGGCCTACGGTGCTCAACGACGCGACTGAGCTAGTGAAGTCCTATGAGGCCTGTCAATTCCACGCCAAGCAGATCCATCAGCCAGCTCAGGACCTCCAGACCATCCCACTCTCGTGGCCATTCACAGTCTGGGGGCTGGATATCTTGGGCCCATTCCCTCGAGCGCCTGGGGGCTACCGCTACCTCTATGTCGCCATCGACAAGTTCACCAAGTGGGCGGAGGTAGAAGCCGTCCGCACGATCCCGGCCGGATCTGCGGTCAAGTTCATCAAGGGTCTCGTGAGCCTGTTTGTGGTCTCCAACCGCATCATCACCGATAATGGCTCGCAGTTCACTAGCAATCTCTTCAAGACATATTGTGCTAACCTTGGAACGTAGATCTGCTACGCTTCGGTGGCACACCCCGGGAGCAATGGTCAAGCCGAACGCGCCAACGCGGAGGTCCTGAGAGGCCTCAAGACCAGGACCTTCAAGAAGAAGATCGAGGCCTGCAGCAGGGGCTGGCACGATGAGCTCCAGTCTGTGTTGTGGTCCATCCGCACCACCGCAACCAAGCCAACAGGCGAGACCCCGTTCTTCCTCATCTACGGAGCAGAAGCGGTTCTCCGTCACGAGGTCAAGCATCACTCCGCGCGGGTCCTGGCATTTGATGAGGCGCAACAGGACGCCATGCGGGGGATGGACCTCGTGCTGGAGGAGGAACACGGCCGTGAAGCCACGCTCCAGGCAGCAAGATACCAGTAGGCGCCGCGGCGGTATCACTATCGCAGCATCCACTCTAGGACGCTCGTGGTGGGCGACCTCGTCCTAAGGCGGGTGCTCTCCAGGGAAGGGTTGCACAAGCGCTCGCCCATGTGGGAGGGCCCGTTTAGGGTCACCCACGTCTGCAGGCCTGGCGCCGTGCGCCTCGAGATGCAGGACGGGGTCCCTATCCAGAACGCCTGGAACATGCAGCACCTCCAGAAGTTCTACCCATGAAGAAAGGCCCGGTGCCTGTGAAGCAAGGCCAAGTGCCTGTGAAGGTCTCCACTCGTGACACTCTCACGTAATAATGAGTGGGGCTGTACACCCCTCGGAGTCTCAGGAGTGCCGCCCTCGGGTATCGGGGGCTCCCTCCCACGTCCTAGTGGCAGCACTTAGCTCCGCGCTAGTGAGAAGACAAGAAGACTAGACTAGGTGCCGGACGCGGCTTTTCATTTGCTTTCCGTAGTTGGCTTGCCCCTCTTTAATGGAATTTTGCTTTCTGGTGTTCCTTGCCGGTTTGGTTCCATCGCCTTTTGCCTCCGTTTCTGCTTTCGGCTCCTTGTTTCGACCTGTACTCTCTCTCGCATGCCTCGCGAGGGGGCTGGACAGGTGCCCTCGTGCGGTTTTTTCCTGTTTTTCGCGAGGCACCCTCGTTCGAGCTCGTAAGCTGGTGCACTTCTCTCAATCCGTGCCCCTCGGGCACCGCGATGCGAAGCGCTGGATCGTGGCCAGTGGCGCCTACGACCAGGGGTCGGAAGAACAAGAGTTTCCAAACGAATTTTTGCAGTTCCTAGACACCTCCCAGGCCAAGGAGGCCTCGCCAGGTACTGGGAGATGTGCGCCTCATGAGGCGAAAACTACTTCGAGCGTGTCAAGCTAAGTTATCTCTACGCGCCTACATAAAATGTTGGTGCTGCAATGCGACACAGGAACAATAAACATAGCATAGCAACTTGGAAACCATGGTTCGTTGCACGCCCCTACGGGGCGCCATACTTGTCTCTCTCTTAATGCAGGAAGAAAAGAAAGAACGAAACAAAAGTGGCGCGTGCCCCTGCAGCAGCTCGCGAGGATGGACCCATGGCGCTCTCCTGAGCTCAGCCGGACCCCTCCTCGCGCTTCAATGGGGCACGGCAACGAGACGACCCGCTGCCACCCTCGAAGCAGGCATGGCGGCCGGTCGTCGCTGCCGCTGCTGGAGCTATCGCCGGAGGGAGAATCGCGGTAGCTGGGCGAGCAGCGGCCAGCGCCGAAGGCAAGACCACCCTCACCGTCGTCTCGACCGTCGCCAAGGCCAAGCACCTCGCCGTCGTCGTTGTCCTCGGGGCAGCACCCGACGCAGCGGCCGTCTTCTCCGAACACCCTCACGTAGATGGTCGCGTTGCCAGCGTACTTGAAGTGGAGGGTGCATCGCCTGCCCAGACCGCGCGCGCGGGGAAACGTCTGCCAGCCGTGAGCTAGGGCTGCGTTGCCCGTGACAGAGCCCTCGGCCACGACCATGAAGCTTTGCTGCAACAGCCGTCCGCCTGCAGCCAGAGCCCGCCTGGACCCGTGGCCGACAGCTCGCCGGCGAAGAAGCGTGGGAGCTAGAGCTAGGTGCCGGCCGGGTTCTCCGACCACACGACGAACTCTGGCAGCACCTCCGCCGAGTGGAAGCACGGCCGGGGAGGCCGTGCGACCATGGCGCGGCCCCCTTCATCGACGGGGCTGCCACGACCTGGGCGACTCCCACCACACGAAGAGGCGCCGTCGCGGCCGCGAGGAGCCACAGCGGGGGTCGCGGTGTGCTTGCGGGGACGACCGCACCCCCTCTTGGGCAGCGGAGAGCCGGGCCCCTCCTGGCGGGCCTTCCCCTTCTCTGCGGCCGAGAACCTCTTCGTAGGCGCCATGGGAGTCGCTACTAGCAATGAAGCGAGGAAGAAGAAGTGAGCGGAGCAGGAAGAGATGAGCGACGGGGGCTCCGCCCCTCCTCATTTATAGCAGGAGAAGGCCAACCGACGATCCCCATGATCATAGGTAATGATGATTTTTCTCTGCATGTAGCAGGGACTCATCAAGTCGGGCAGTTGCCGAGGTAGCGTGGGGAAGCGGAGACGCCCACGTCTAATCAATCGCCACACGTCAAGCGAGGTTGCAGGCTGTTGGGGCCCGCGGCGCTCCGCACTTGCCCTTTGGCTTCACCTCGAAGCCAAGTCTGAGCGCGCCTTGGGCCCGGGGGCTACTGTCGGCGTCCTGGGAATGGGGGTCCCCAGACTTGCCTGCCTGCGGCCCACGACATGGCTCCACCAGCAGCCCTGTATGGCCCATCTTCACCAGAAAACACTCAAGACACTCGCGAGGGGCCAAGCCTCACGAGGCGGACGACACAAGACCTCCTCGGGACGGCCCCACCAGGCTGGCTCCCGAGGGGCGGAGAGATCAAGGCAAGGGACACCTCGCGAGGTTCCTGTGACGCAAGCCATGACGACTGGAGCCAGGCGGGCGCCAACGCACGCAGTGTCCTCGTTTCCTCTTTGGTGCTATAGAGGCAAGCGCAGGTGAGGAGTCCCGAGGCATCAGGCAAAGGTTTCCATATCGGTGCAACGAGACCAAGACCAGCAGGACGACAGGATGGAGGTCACCGTGGAGCCCAAGACGGCGTCACCACCAGAGCCTTTGGCAGGCGAAGACCACCTTTAGTCAGGATAACTTGTACTAGTTGTCCCCCTTCGAATTTGGACGTTGTTTGATCCCTTCCCGCTCAATATTTGGGGAGAGGACGAGGGCCCCTATAAATAGGGCTATCCACCACCATAGGAGGCATCTCATCTGGCCTGGGATCAGAGCCATTCCATCCATAGCCACACCCAAGTTCACCAAGCACAAGAGCACCTCTCCTCAGGAGGCTGTTCTTCCCTTGTAACTGTTCATCCTCGGCCCAAGAGGCAATCCACCACACCACACTGGAGTAGGGTATTGTCGGTGTCAAAACCGGTGGATCTCGGGTAGGGGGTCCCGAACTGTGCATCTAAGGTCGATGGTAACAGGAGACGGGGGACACGATGTTTACCCAGGTTCGGGCGCTCTCTATGGACGTAATACCCTACTTCCTGCTTGATTGATCTTGATGAATAGGAGTATTACAAGAGTAGATCTACCACGAGATCGTAATGGCTAAAACCCTAAAAGTCTAGCCTGTATGACTATGATTATGATTCTTGCCTCTACGGACTAAGCCCTCCGGTTTATATAGACACCAGAGGGGACTAGGGTTGTACAAAGTCGGTTACAGAGAAAGGAATCTTCATATCCAGGCGCCAAGCTTGCCTTCCACGCCAAGGAGAGTCCCATCCGGACACGGGTGAGAGTCTTCGGTCTTGTATCTTCATAGCCCATCAGTCCGGCCCATGTCCAACAGGCGGGACGCCCGAGGACCCCTTAATCCAGGACTCCCTTAGTAGCCCCCGAACCAGGCTTTCAATGACGATGTGTCTGGCACGCAGATTGTCTTCGGCATTGCAAGGCGGGTTGCTCCTCCGATGACTTCAAAGGGCTGTATTCGGCCTCCCATTTAATGTTTCCCATCGGCTTCTGTGCATCCAAAGCTACAGCTTCCACGTGTCGAGCGAATACGAGAGGTCAGGGTATTTTTTGCATATAACACCCCGGTCATGTAAGAAAAACGTCTATTTAAATGGATTGGATCTCATATCCGTTCCACATCACGCGAAAAATTCTCAGAGCTTGCTAGGAAAAAGCACTCCAACATGGCCACCACTCCCAGCTCTTCCTCCCGCCCCCACGGCCCAGAAAAAGGCGATTGGGAGAGATGTTCCGTATCCCACGGTCAGCTGGTGAAGCTGCAAACACAGGGATCCCCCCCCCCCCGCGGATCTAGTCCCCGTTCGAGCAGGATTGACCTCCTTCAACGGCGGGGCTCAGGCTGAGAATTTCCCAAATCCATCCAGGGGGAGCGAGTGTGCTTCGTCCCCTACTTGCTAAGAGGCGTCGCATTTCCAATCCATCCGTTCCTCTCAGGGTTTCTGGAGTATTATGGCCTTCAACTACACAACTTCACTCCCGCCTCCATCCTGCACATCGCGGGTTACGTCGCTCTTTGCGAGCTATTTCTGGGGTGCGAGGCCAATTTTGAATTGTGGAGGAAGCTATTCTGCCTTGTCCCTCGCAACTAAGATGGAACAATATTCGAAGTGGGTGGAGCCGAGATATGGCGTATCGCCGAGGCCGGATACCTATCCGGCACACCGAAGAAGGCATCCGAAGACTGGCCTTCCAAATGGTTCTATATTGAGGACGTCGCCCTTCTTGACCCAGTTCGAATGGGTCTTCCCGAATTTACAAGCGTCCTGTTGAAGAAATGCCACAGCTAGCGTCCTCGGAGCTTCGAGGAGGAAGATAGTGCGGAAGTCCGTCAACTAATGAGTAAGATAAAGACGCTTGCCCAGTCCGAATTATCAATAGTTGAGGTAATGGCGACTTCCATAGTGCGAGGGGTGCAGCCACTCCAATGAAGAGGGCTTCCCATGTGGCACTATAATGGAGAATACGACACCTCTCGCCGCAGTCGGAAGGGTCCGGACACCCCCGCCGCTTTGGCAAAAATATTGGCCGACCTGTTCAAAGGGGAGGAAGAGGAATTTATCCGTATCAAGCATAGAGATGGATTCTCCATGTACAATCCTCCTAGCTGGGTGAGTTCCAACCCCACTGCCCACTCATTCTACTCCCCGAGTCAATTTTAATGAACATTAATCCATCCATTTGTAACAAAAGTGGCGAAAGATCACCGAGGGGCTACACAGCCCCGCCCCATAGCCAGAGGATCATAACCGGGACCTTGATCCCGGATTCGAAGAGGATCCGGACATATTCGTGGTGCTCGAGGATGGGGTGTTCTACCAGGCGAGCTATGACGACACGGAAGTGGCCATCACCGCCCGACTATCCCGGTCTTCTCCCTGCCTCACACGTAAATAATCAGGAGACATCTCCTCCAAAAGAGCCTCCTCGTTCTGCCTCACCCACCACACTGTCTCGTCCAACTGTGACAAGCCTTCGAAGAGGAAAGGAACCGAAGGCCCGGCCGAGCCTTCCTCGAAGAGTTATGGCTTCGTAAGCATGCCCCTTGGAAGTCACATCCAACTGTGACATTTCCCGTTTGTGCCTTACCAGGAAAAGCGTTTGCCGAACTATGTCCGGGGGTGCTGCCGGTCATACTCCCAACAGCCAGGTTCTAGAACCTGCCATGAAGACAAGGGCAGATACGGGAGTGACGCCGGATTGTCCTTTGGCCGAGTATTTGGATGATGTATCCGTCACAAACTCGGAACTGGAGAGCGCCATGGGTTATCGGCGCTGGAGGGCCGTTCTTCGCGACCCTAGTTTTACAAAAGAGGCATTTGATGCCTTTAGCTCGGCGGATGCATACATCGGCGCCTGCTCGAGACGGGCTTACCAGAGCCGCAGACCAACATTTGAAAGATATGCGGGTAAGTTTATATTATACAAGTCTGATAATTATATACCAGTAGCCCCCGAGACTTGAAGCAGTTGATACGACTGATTTAAGGATCATTGTATAACCAGGTGCTTACGGAGAAGAACGACCTGTTGTCTCAAGAACTAGAAAAGTGTCAGGCCCAGCTAACTGCTGCTACTACCGAACTGGAGGAATCCAAGAAGGCGTCCCCTGGTAATGTTCCCCTCCATCGAGAAAACATAATTATATACCAGCAATGCTAACACTGTTGCCCATCTCATGGCAGGATCATCATATCAACTGAAGGAGCAACAGAAAGCCGCTCAACCTGGAGAACAAGAAGCCAAAAGATTACTGGCCACGGGCGAACGTGTGCCGACACGAGTCAGGGAGGAGAAAAGCAAGCTTCAGGATTCCAACACCCAGCTGGGTAAAGAACTGAAAGATGTGCGAGCCCAGCTGGCTGACTCCGTGAAGGAAAATAAGAGGCTTCGAGGCGGCATATTTAGTATGTGGTCAAGCTTACCTCCGTGTAATTCGGAGGTAAAAGGGACTGACAGAGTTATTTCTGTAGGTATGCTGACTGGCCTTCCCGAAGAGGAGATGTCCGAATTCTCGGGCGATCTGCTAGAAGAGCTGTCGCAAATGCACGAGCAAGCTCGGCAGGCGATGCGAAGTGTTGCCAAGGCTTTATGGCCATCTGCCTCCCCTCCAGGAAAGATGGAGGAGCTTATACAGCTATTCAAGGGAGCGCCGTGGCACTTCCGATTATGGAAGATATCGGCCTACCGGGAAGGTGGACGAGAAGCCTGGGCCATGGTGAAAACACGGTATACCAAGCTTGATCCGAATCATATGGCCCGGGTCGGACCTCTAGGGTCAGATGGCAAGAAATTCCCGTTAATTTGGTATATGACCAGGTCAAAGTAGCCGTGAAATATTCCTAACAGGATTGTAAGTTAGATAGCATGTTAGATGGTATAGAGGAGGAAATTTTTGAGTCCAAGTGACTATGTACTTTCCTTGACATATTTGTTCCTAGCCGGATTGTAAAACGATTCTCATGGCAGACCTTTTCGCTTCGACCTCTGGACCCGAATGTGCGGAGTGTTTCCGAATACCTGAGCGGCAAAAATAGGCCGGGGTATGCGTGGGAACTAGGCATAGGGGTCATAGTTGCTTGAACAGACAAGTTGTATCTGGCCAGCTATGTTATATTACATTGTGATTGTAAGAAACATCTTCCAGAGAGAATAGTTCCGTTAAGGGTTCCTTTCCCTGGGTGTACATGCGTTGATGTGCATGTCCATACTGTGACTGAAAAAAATCGCAGTATACGTAGCATCTGGGGGTTCACAATAAGGTGAATGAAAGAACATCTTTAGTCCCCCGACCGAATATTCCCTTAAGAACGCTAGCTTTCGGCTTCACCCAGTCTGAGGTACACATCCGGATGACCTGGCAGTAACAATCGCAGAGGTGCTCCCTTTATGCCCTAGCCAAACTAACAGGAAGGTAGGGCATAAGCACAGGAGTCATATCGATGCATATAATGTCGAAGAAAATGTACATACGGGGAAAACACACATATGTGATGAGCTTGATGCTCGGAAAATAATAATAATAAGCTTCTGTCCAAGAAGCCCCCAGGTATAATGGATGTACATATTTGAGGATGTGTACGTCACAGGTGCACGGTTTAACCGCACAAAAAGATTTAAGGCTAAAAAGGAAAAAGAAAAAAGAGAGGAAAAGTAATGGAAACAATGAGGAGAAGGAAACGGACAAAGAGTTCGGTGCTAGGCATAGAATCTTCGGAGTCTGGCCGCGTTCCAGGGGTTCGGCTCTAGGCGATTGTCTGATGCGCCACGCAGGCGGTACACTCCTCTAGTGAGAACTTCGTCAATGATGAAGGGACGCTCCCACTTGGGCTTGAGTTTGTCCTTTTTCTTCTCCGGCAAGCGTAGAACGAGTTCGCCAACATTAAAAGTCTTGGCTCGTACTTCTCTGCTTTGATATCTGCGGGCCTGTTGTTGATAAAATGCGGAACGAGCTTTTGCGACATCGCGTTCCTTCTCCAGGGCATCTAGGCTGTCCTGTCGATCAAGCTCGGCCTCTCTCTCTTCGTACATGCGCACTCGACGTGAGTCATGAATACTGTCGCAAGGTAACACAGCCTCCACGCCGTACACCATGAAGAAAGGTGTATATCCAGTGGTGCGGTTGGGTATGGTCCGCAGCCCCCAGAGTACAGAGTCGAGCTCCTCAACCCAGTGCTTGTCCGATTCTTTCAAAGACCGCACTAGTCCGGGTTTGATGCCACTCATAATAAGACCATTGGCCCGTTCGACTTGACCGTTTGTTTGCGGGTGATAGACGGAGGCGTAATCGAGCTTAATGCCCAAATTAGCACACCAGGTTTTCAACTCATCGGCTGTGAAATTGGAGCCGTTATCGGTGATGATGCTGTGTGGAACACCATAAGGGTGCACCACACCGTATATGAATTCTATCACTGGCTCGGCTTCGGCCGTTTTAACTGGTTTGGCCTCTATCCACTTAGTGAATTTATCCACCATGACCAGCAGATACTTTTTCTTATGGCTTCCTCCTTTAAGGGGTCCGACCATATCAAGCCCCCAGACCATGAAAGGCCAAGTGATGGGGATTGTTTGTAGAGCAGTGGGTGGCATATGGCTTTGGTTGGCGAAAATCCGGCATCCGACGCAACGTTGGACAAGGTCCTGTGCGTCTGCTCGGGCCGTTGGCCAATAAAAACCTGTACGGAAGGCCTTGCTTACAAGGGCTCGAGCCACGGCGTGGTGACCGCCGAGACCGGCATGAATTTCAGCCAAGAGCTGCCGCCCCACTTCCTCGGAGATACATCTTTGAAGTACTCCGGTAGCGCTTTTCTTGTAGAGTTCTCCGTCGTGAACCTTGTCGGCCTTCGAGCGCCGGACAATGCGGCGAGCCTCATTCTGATCCTCAGGGAGTTCTCGCCTATTAAGGTAGGCCAAGAAGGGTTCGGTCCATGGGGCAATGACTGCCATGATGAGATGGGCTGACCGTGTTATTTTGGTGGCTGAGCCCCCGATGATATCGGTGTGTTCGAAATCTGGGGTTGTAGTCGGATCCCGACTCGTGCTGCCGCTCTCCTCTTGCCACACCACGGACGGCTTAAAAAGACTTTCCAGAAAGATGTTAGGTGGGACTGGGTCGCGCTTGGCGCCAATGCGAGCAAGGACGTCCGCCGCTTGATTACTCTCTCGAGCCACATGATGAAACTCGAGCCCCTCGAACCGAGCCGACTTTTTGAGGACGGCGTTATGGTACGCCGCCATCTTCGGATCTTTGGCATCGAAATCTCCATTTATTTGAGATATTGCGAGGTTTGAGTCCCCGCGCACTTCCAGGCGTTGTATGCCCTTGGAGACAGCCATCTGAAGTCCATGCAATAAGGCCTCATATTCGGCTGCATTGTTGGAGTCTGTGTATAATATTTGGAGTACGTACTGAACTACGTCTCCAGTTGGGGACGTGAAGACAACGCCCGCCCTAACCCCGCCAACATTTTGGAACCATCAAAGTACATAACCCAGTTAGAATATGTGCCGTACTCTTTAGGAAGTTCGGCCTCTGTCCATTCGGCGATGAAGTCAGCCAGCACTTGGGATTTAATGGCTCGGCGCGGTTTGTATGTTATGTCGAATGGAAGGAGCTCAATGGCCCACTTAGCAATCCGGCCCGTGACATCGCGGTTGTTTATTATGTCGTTGAGTGGTACCTCAGAAGCCACCGTAATCGAGCACTCTTGAAAGTAGTGTCACAACTTCCGGGATGCCATGAAGACCGCGTATGCTATTTTTTGGTAATGAGGGTATCGGGATTTGCACGGTGTGAGGACAGTGGATACGTAGTATACCGATTTCTGGAGCGGGAATTTGTGTCCGTCCTGCTCTCGCTCAACAACGAGCACGGTCCTCACCACTTGGTGTGTTGCCGATATGTATAATAACATGGGTTCGCCGACGTTCGGCGCGGCCCGGATTGGGTTGCTCGCTAAAAGGGCCTTTATTTCCTCCAGTCCGGCCGTCGCCGCATCCGTCCACTCGAACTAGTCAGTGCGTCGGAGAAGGCGGTAGAGTGGCAATGCTTTTTCTCCCAATCTGGAGATAAAGTGGCTTAAAGCTGCCACACATCCGGCGAGTTTTTGGACCTATTTAAGGTATGTTTGCGTAGCCAATTGTGACAAAGCTCAGATTTTGGCTGGATTTGCCTCAATTCCACTATTGGAAACGATGAAGCCCAGCAGTTTTCTGGCGGGGACGCCGAAAACACACTTTTCCGGATTGAGCTTGATGTCTTATGTACGGAGGTTGTCGAATGTGAGACGTAAATCGTCAATCAATGACTCGACGTGCCTGGTTTTGATGACGACGTCGTCCACATATGCTTCAACTGTCTTGCCGATCTGTTTCTCCAGGCATGTTTGAATCATGCGTTGGTAGGTGGCGCTAACGTTTTTTAGCCCGAAAGGCATAGTGTTGAAGCAGAAAGGCCCATATGGGGTAATGAATGCCATTCCAGAATGATCGGACTCCTTCATCTTGATTTGATGGTATCCGGAGTATGCGTCGAGGAAACATAGTGAGTCGTGTCCTGCGGTTGCATCAATAATCTGATTGATGCGAGGGAGGGGGAAGGGATCCTTAGGGCAGCCTTGTTGAGGTCTTTGAAACCGACGCATAGGCACCAGGATTTATCCTTCTTTGGTACCATCACCAGGTTTGCTAGCCAGTCCGGGTGTTTTATTTCTCTGATGAATCCGGCCTCGAGTAACTTGGCTAGCTCCTCCCCCATAGCTTGTCGTTTGGGTTCGGAAAAATGTCGCAGTGTTTGCTTGACCGGTTTATACCCCTTTAATATATTGAGGCTGTGTTCGGCCAATCTCCGTGGGATTCCTGGCATATCAGAAGGGTGCCAGGCGAATATGTCCCAGTTGTCACGCAGGAACTCTCGTAGTGCTGCGTCGACCGTTGGGTCGAGTTGTGCTCCGATGGATGCTGTCTTCTTGGGGTCCGTCGAGTGGACTTGAAGTTTGACCATTTCATCTGCTGGTTTAAAGAAGGTGGATTTGGGTCGTTTGTCCAGGATTACGTCATCCCTATCCACAGTAGAGCGCAGCGCGGTTAGCTCTTCGGTCGTGAGTATTTCAGACAATGCCTCGAGGGCCAGGGATGCGGTTTTATTTTCGGCGCGGAGTTCTATGTCCGGATCACTCGCAAGAGTGATGATACCGTTTGGCCCGGGCATCTTGAGCTTCATGTACCCGTAATGAGGTATAGCTTGGAAGCGTGTAAATGCATCTCACCCCAGTAGGGCGTGATATCCGCTGTTGAAAGGAGCCACATGGAAGGTTATCTCTTCGGACCGATAATTCTCCGATGTGCCAAATACCATGTCGAGCGTGATTTTTCCCACGCATCGCGCCTCCTGACTAGGAATGATTCCCCGGAAGGTCGTGCTACTTTGCTCGATGCGGCTCCTGTCAATTTCCATTTTATTGAGCGTATCCTCGTAGATGAGGTTTAATCCGCTGCCGCCGTCCATGAGCACTTTGGTGAGCTGAAACCCGTCCACAATTGGATTAAGGACCAAGGCGGCTGGTGCCCGGACTGTCTGGAATTTTGGTTCTTCACTGGCATTGAAAGTTATGGCTGTGTCGTTCCAAGGGTTTATTGCTGCGACTTGGCAGACTTCGGCGAGGTTGCGGAAAGCCCTTTTACGCCGATTGTTTGAAGCGAAAGTCTCGAAGACTGTTAATACGCTGGGGTCGTCGTCATCTGGGGGGCGTTGCATTGGTGTATTTTTGGTGAGGATATCCTTGCCGCTTTTGGCCACTTGCCAGAGTATCCAACATGCTCTAAGGCTGTGGGTTGGTATGGTGTCCAGCGTTGCATGTATTTTGCATGGCCTATCGAGCCATCCTTCCAGAACGGTTCCGTGCCCCGTGATGTGCTTAGATTTCTTTACTATTGGATCTGGTGCACCTCGAGGGTGCACCCTTTTTGCCCGGACTAAGGGTTGAGTGGAAACCGGTGGTTCCTAGAGAGCTGCCTGAGTTTTCCAGGCGCTTTCCATTGTGCAGTACTTCTGTACGATGGTTGCCAAGTCAGCGAAGTGTAATACACGACGGTGATTGATGGCGTTGAGGAGTTCTTCGTCCGTGCAATTATTACAGAATGCTAAGATCACGTCTTCGTCGCGACAATCTTTAATCTTGTCTTTGCCGAGGAGGAATCTGGCCCAAAAGTGATGGACTGTTTCCTGAGACTGCTGTCGTATGTATGTGAGATCGCGTCTATCCGGGTGGGTGGGTGGCTTTAAATCTGAACTCTGACCCAATTTGGAATCCGGAGTTTGAAGAACTCGAACTTAATAGCTCAGGCTCCGGGATATTAAATGCTTTTTCAGGCCCGTCGTACGATTCTAGGTTCGGAGGGCGGGCACTATCTTTCCGAAGGCAGGTGTCCGGCTCTTCGAGCTCGAAAATCCGAACACAACTCGTCCCCAATATAGAGGAAGAGTTGTCGTCTTGCTCTTCAACTACCGCTATCTGGTGGGTGATCGGCGGAGATTTAATTTCTTGCTGGTCGGGTTTAAGCCCAATACGATCATAGTCTGTGGCGACCCCAGGGAAGCGATGCGATCTAAGAGCTCGTTTAAAGACGATAACTCAGCCGGATCCATCTGCTTAGAGTATTCGGAGCTAACACGGAGGTGGTTTTCGATGACACGAGAAGTCATCGTTGGCTTAACGGCCGTATGGGTGGTCATGGTGAAGTCGCCCAGCCGGAGGGTTTGGCCAGAGGTCAGGGCAACTCCGGCGGTGATACTGTCCTTGATAACAAGGTGAGCCATCAATCCTGTCTTCGACGTCACAGCGGAACTCTCAATGAAAGTACCAATGTCGGTGTCAAAACCGGCGGATCTCCGGTAGGGGGTCCCGAACTGTGCGTCTAAGGTCGATGGTAACAGGAGACGTGGGACACGATGTTTACCCAGGTTCGGGCCCTCTCTATGGAGGTAATACCCTACTTCCTGCTTGATTGATCTTGATGAATAGGAGTATTACAAGAGTAGATCTACCACGAGATCGTAATGGCTAAAACCCTAAAAGTCTAGCTTGTATGACTATGATTATGATTCTTGCCTCTACGGACTAAGCCCTCTGGTTTTTATAGACACTGGAGGGGACTAGGGTTGTACAAAGTTGGTTACAGAGAAAGGAATCTTCATATCCAGGCGCCAAGCTTGCCTTCCACGCCAAGGAGAGTCCCATCCGGACACGGGTGAGAGTCTTTGGTCTTGTATCTTCACAGCCCATTAGTCCGGCCCATGTCCAATAGGCCGGACGCCCGAGGACCCATTAATCCAGGACTCCCTCAGGTATTACACCACATCGGTGGCCCGAACCAGTATAAACTCTTGTGTCTCTCGTTCTTTGGGTTCGTCGAGCTAGGCCTTGTGATTGTTGCGAGAGCGATCTAGGGAGAGAGAGAGATCTTCGTGCGCACCCCAGTGTTCGAACCTCAAGGGTTTTGCCGGAACCCGAATTCCGACAAGGTGTGTGCAATGTATAGCATACAGTTCACTCAGATGAACTGTTTATGATTAGGCAACACAAAAGAAACGGTCAGCCAGATCAAGGTGTGTGCGATGTACGACATGCGGTTCACCCGCATGAACTGTTTGCGTTGAGACAAGAGAACCGAAATGGTTCAATATAACAAATACCATAAATATTGCAAGGTTCAAATTCAAAGATTACAACGCCCAAATTCAAACATTGCAAGCTGCGTCATTCCTGAAAAGGGATCAACCGCTGACAAGTCATGTATGGGTTTGACACAATGATTTCCAATTGCTTTGCCATATGTTCTCCCCATATGAAGTTTGGCATTTTTGGAGGCACTTCCATTCAATAGTACCAGCCGGCTCTGATAATCATACCATTGGTCTTTCCTTATTAAATGCGTGTTCAACCTCAGTACACTCAGCACCTTTGCTTTGGCAAGAAAGAACCTGGCGAGTGTAATCTTCGATGGGGTCCCTCGGTAGGAGTTCAAAGTCATATTTTAGAGATGCAGATCCAGGCATTCGATGTCACTGTCGTTATAAACATCTTCCACTGGGCCTAATATGCACTGCAAAAGAAGAGAACGTGTTAGTGCCTACATGCAGTTTTGAACACTGCTACACGCCCATTTGGTTTGCAGGATTTGTAAAATGCACCAATGTGCCATCTTCGATCTGGCATGATTAACATGGGCATTTGATTACAATCTAGAAACATGTAGCGTTCTTCACAAGAGGTTGGATTGGATGAAAAAATCCCTAAGAAAACCAGTACAGATGAATCCAAAGGAGAAATGCTTATGGACGATTGTAACCATATGAATGAAGCAACCAATATGGGGTGGGGGTGTATGTCCGAAAATCCTCCAAAATTCCTTCAGAAATCATAGTACAGTGTCATTGTAAATTTGGGAAAAGGTGCAAATAATTGAACTCCCTTATGGTTAACATTTAATAGGAAAGGAACATCACCTCGATATACAACTTCTTCAGGCACGGAAAGCATCTCAGACAACTGAACACTTGGTCTAGGTTGGGGACGTCAGATTCTAGTGCCAAGACCTTCACTGTGCCCACAGTCTGGGTGAAGCTTCACTAGATGACAGACGAAGATACGTCTTCAAAACTAGAAATAATGTTGATATCAAGGAGAGGTATATAAGGCGACTGTTGTACCTGAAAGTTGTAGTATTTGACAGACGACTAGCCCACCACTTTCAATTTTGGCGCAGAAATGACATTGATTCTTGTTGGACCTTGTTGATCAACTAAAAGTAATCTCTCAAGTGAAGGTGTGTCCTGGATGACCATATTGTGGTCCACCTTTTGTGATCTCTCGTTGCAGCACCAGCAACACACATAAATAGTGCAGAGAGTCCTGGAGGTGATGTGCAAGGTACTCGACCAATTCATCGCCTGAAGACATAGGAACTCGAGTGCAGTACAGCCGCGGAGCAGGCGCTCCATGTCATCCTTTGGGATGTAGACGGCGACGAGCTCGAGGTGCTTCACTCATGGTAGAAAAAGAGCGGGTGCGTCATTAAGGGGGGATGGCAGTTCATGAACTTGGCGAGGCGCAGCGTGGGCGCGAAGCAGAGCGCGGACGTTGGCAGCAAGCTCATATGCCCATCTTTATAACTTAGCTTCTCGAACTGGTCTATGCGCGCGATCGAAACCACTCGTCAAGCTTGGCTCGCTCCTTGCCATTGGAATGGAACTTGCCCGCGATAAGGCCTTTGATTGGGCCATGGTGATTGCCGAGGATCTGGGAGAAAGCATCCAAGCTTTGGCAATAGCCATGGCAGAGCTTGTGGGCGTGGAGGAGGTCGACAGGGGTGCGGAGCCATAGGGTGCGCCACCACCGGGAAACGGCGGCTGTCCTTGCCCAATTTTGGATTGGGAGGAGGGATATGATGACTATCAACATATCATCGGGGAGGTTGTTAATGAAGTCTAGGCCTGCTGGAGTCGCTTGCGGTTCTTTCTCGACCCACCTCCGCTTGTTGGCAGCCTCGTTCTCCACCTCGTCGGCGGGGACGGAAACCTCTGTCTCCATATTCACGCCGTGCTTCGGTGCTTCAGCAGCCCCGGTGTCGCCACTCCCTCTGATGGGGCGCTTCAGCGGCATCCTCGTACACTGACGGCTTTGAGGACTCAGAGCGGCGTCGAGGATGCGAGCGGAGAGAGAGAGAGAGAGGAATTGTGTGTGTGGCGAGGATGGGGGGGGGTGCGGCCGCTCGGTGACGCCATTAATATAGACCAGTGGGAGCGAGGCGGGCGGCGGTCCAAGGCTTCTCGCTTCCCGGTGAGAACGACTGCTTAATCTCTAGTATGAATTAAATCTATGCTTAATTACTGAATTTTAGTTGCAAAAAATAGAGAGTGATATTGATTTTTGGCTGCATATTTTGACAAATCGCAGTGTCTCTTGGCTTAGCGCCGAAGTTTGGCTTTAATTTGCATACCGTAATCTGAACCGTTTGCGTTGAAGAGATGCACAAATCATGCGTTGAACAGCTTGTACGCTTCCCGGTGAGCCTGTGCACCGGACTGCGCTCGCACGCCTCCCGTTCAGTCAAGCAGCTGTCCAAATGGCACCTCCGATAGCCATTAAAACCAAGACACGTGGCGTCTCGTGAATGGTTAGCCGAACCCACATGCTTTGAATTATACAAACGTTTGAGATTTAAAGTGGCACCTATTTTTTTCAAAATGCCTTTGTTGGCTGTCATTATTCGAGTGCGCCTTCTCTCAAAATGGACAAAAAAATACCACAGCATGTCGGGTGCCCTTCCATGATAGCATGCCAAGTTTCATGAATTTCAGACGAGTTTTGGAATTACTAGAATTTAAAAACCAGGCATCTCAATGTTTTGCCCGCAATCAACGGTGCCCTGGTGTTTGAAATTCATTCCCATTTCTTGCATGCGACCTAAGCATGCACCCAAGGACACATATTTGCCAACCAATTTATATGCACTGGAGCATGCGCATGTCATTCAAATTTCAATTATGCACATAAATGCATTGAAAACTCAGTTAATGCATAAAAATGTCGAAACGAGCCCCGAAAATTCACAAAAAATCACACAACACTCCTGTTGTTCTATGTTGACACGAGAAATTTTTTTGAAAGCAATAAGAGGCAATCGATATAGTTTCGTCCCCAAAGGTGGGACGTTCCCTACCGAAAACCATCATGCTTGTTGTGAGAAGCTCCGGTTTGTGAGAAGCATATACCCAAACCTGCCCCAAATGGGAAAATTTTGTACCACAACATGTTGATGCCGCTACATGATAGCAAGCCAAGTTTCATGAATTTCAGACGAGTTTTGGATTTACTAGAATTTAAAAACCAGGCATCTCAATGTTTTGTCGGCAATCAACGGTGCCCTGGTGTTTGAAATTCATTCCCATTTCTTGCATAGGACCTAAGCATGCACCCAAGGACACAGATTTGATGTTTCAACCAATTTATATGCACTCGAGCATGCACATGTAATTCAAATTTGAATTATGCACATAAATGCATTGAGAACTCAGTTAATGCATAAAAATATCCGAACGAACCCCAAAAAATCACAAAAATTCACACAACACTCCTGTTGTTCTATGTTGACACGAGAAAAAAATTTGAATGCAATAAGAGGCAATTGATATCGTTTCGTCCCCAAAGGTGGGACGTTCCCTACGGAAAACCATCATGCTTATTGTGAGAAGCTCCGGTTTGTGAGAAAAATATACCCAAACCTGCCCCAAATGGGACAAAATTTGTACCACGACATGTTGATGCCGCTACATGATAGCATGCCCAGTTTCATGAATTTCAGACGAGTTTTGGATTTAATAGAATTTAAAAACCAGGCATCTCAATGTTTTGCCGGCAATCAACGGGGCCCTGGTATTTGAAATTCATTCCCATTTCTTGCGTGGGACCTAAGCATGCACCCAAGGACACCAATTTGATTTTTCAACCAATTTATATGAAGTGGAGCATGCACATGTAGTTCAAATTTGAATTATACACATAGATGCATTGAAAACTCAGTTAATGCATAAAATGTCCAAACGAAGCCCGAAAAATCACAAAAATTCACACAACACTCCGGTTGTTCTATGTCGGCATGAGAAAAAAAATTGAAAGCAATAAGAGGCAATGGATATTGTTTCGTCCCCAAAGGTGGGACGTTCCCCACCGAAAACCATCATGCTTGTTGTGAGAAGCTCCGGTTTTTTAGCAGCATATACCCAAACCTGCCCCAAATGGGCAAAAAAATTGTACCATGGCATGTTGATGCCGCTCCATGATAGCATGCCAAGTTTCAAGAATTTAAGACGAGTTTTGGATTTACTATAATTTAAAAACCAGGCATCTCAATGTTTTGCCGACAATCAACGGTGCCCTAGTGTTTGAAATTCATTCGCATTTCTTGCATGGGACCTGAGCATGCACCCAAGGACAGCGATTTGATTTTTCAACCAATTTATATGCACTGGAGCATGCACATGTAGTTCAAATTTGAATTATGCACATAAATGCATTGAAAACTCAGTTAATGCATGAAAATGTCGAAACGAACCCTGAAAATCACAAAAATTCACACAACACTCCTGTTGTTCTATGTTGACACGAGAAAAAAATTGAAAGCAATAAGAGGCAATGGATATCATTTCGTCCCCAAAGGTGGGACGTTCCCTACTGAAAACCATCATGCTTGTTGTGAGAAGCTCTGGTTTGTGAGAAGAATATACCCAAACCTGCCCCAAATGGGACAAAATTTGTACCACGACATGTTGATGCCGCTTCATGATAGCATGCCCAGTTTCATGAATTTCAGACGAGTTTTGGATTTACTAGAATTTAAAAACCAGGCATCTCATTGTTTTGCCGGCAATCAACGGTGCCATGGTGTTTGAAATTCATTCCCATTTCTTGCATGGGACCTAAGCATGTACCCAAGGACACATATTTGATTTTTCAACCAATTTACATGCACTTGAGCATGCGCATGTAGTTCAAATTTGAATTATGCACATAAATGCATTGAAAACTCACTTAATGCATAAAAATGTCCAAACGAACCCCGAAAAATCACAAAAATTTACACAACACTCCTGTTGTTCTATGTTGACACGAGAAAAAAAATTTGAAAGCACTAAGAGGCAATGGATGTCGTTTCGTCCCCAAAGGTGGGACGTTCCTTACCGAAAACCATCATGCTTGTTGTGAGAAGCTCTGGTTTGTGAGAAGCATATACCCAAACCTGCCCCAAATGGGACAAAATTTGTACCACGGCATGTTGATGCCGCTCCATGATAGCATGCCAAGTTTCATGAATTTCAGACGAGTTTTGGATTTACTATGATTTAAAAACTAGGCATCTCAATGTTTTGCCGGCAATCAACGGTGCCCTGGTGTTTGAAATTTATTCCCATTTCTTGCATGGGACTTAAGCATGCACCCAAGGACACAGATTTGATTTTTCGTCCAATTTATATGAACTGGAGCATGTGCATGTAGTTAAAATTTGAATTATGCACATAAATGCATTGAAAACTCAGTTAATGCATAAAATGTCCAAACGAACCCCGAAAAATCACAAAAATTCACACAACACTCCTGTTGTTCTATGTTGACATGAGAAAAAAATTTGAAAGCAATAAGAGGCATTGGATATCGTTTCGTCCCCAAAGGTGGGACGTTCCCTACCGAAAACCATCATGCTTGTTGTGAGAAGCTTCGGTTTGTGAGAAGCTGATATGTCTCCAACATATCTATAATTTATGAAGTATTCATGCTATTATATTATCCTTCTAGGATGTTTTATATGCATTTATATGCTATTTTATATGATTTTTGGGACTAACCTATTAACCTAGAGCCCAGTGCCAGTTTCTGTTTTTTCATTGTTTTTTAAGTTTTGAAGAAAAGGAAAACCAAACGGAGTTCAATTGACGTGCCAATTTTTTGATGATTTTTTCTAGACCAAAAGAAGCCCCCGGAGTAAAAGAGTTGAGCCAGGAGAGTCCCGGGCTGCCCACAAGGGTGGGGGCGCGCCCACCCCCTGGGCATGGGCCCCTGCCTCGTGGACAACCCGGAGACCCCCCTGACGTGAGACCTACGCCAAAAAATCCTATAAATACTGAAACCTCCAGAGAGCAGAATAGATTGGGAGTTCCGCCGCCGCAAGCCTCTGTAGCTACCAAAAACCAATCGGGACCCTGTTCCGCCACCCTGCCGGAGGGGGGGATCCCTCACCGGTGGCCATCTTCATCGTCCTGGCACTCTCCATGATGAGGAGGGAGTAGTTCACCCTCGGGGCTGAGGGTATGTACCAGTAGCTATGTGTTTGATCTCTCTCTCTCTCTCTCTCGTGTTCCTGATTTGGCACGATTTTGATGTATCGCGAGCTTTGCTATTGTAGTTGGATATTATGATGTTTCTCCCCCTCTACTCTCTTGTAATGGATTGAGTTTTCCCTTTGAAGTTATCTTGTCGGATAGAGTCTTTAAGGATTTGAGAACACTTGATGTATGTCTTGCCATGCTTATCTGTGGTGACAATGGGATATCACGTGATCCACTTGATGTATGTTTTGGTGATCAACTTGCGGGTTCTGCCCATGAACCTATGCATAGGGGTTGGCACACGTTTTCGTCTTGACTCTCCGGTAGAAACTTTGGGGCACTCTTTGAGTTCTATGTGTTGGTTGAATAGATGAATTTGAGATTGTGTGATGCATATCATATAACCATACCCACGGATACTTTAGGTGACATTGGGGTATCTAGGTGACATTAGGGTTTTGGTTGATGTGTGTCTTAAGGTGTTATTTTACTACGAACTCTAGGGCTGTTTGTGACACTTATAGGATAGCCCAATGGATTGATCGGAAAGAATAACTTTGAGGTGATTTCGTACCCTACCATAATCTCTTCGTTCGTTCTCCGCTATTAGTGACTTTGGAGTGACTCTTTGTTGCATGTTGAGGGATAGTTATATGATCCAATTATGTTATTATTGTTGATAGAACTTGAACTAGTGAAAGTATGGACCCTAGGCCTTGTTTCCTAGCATTGCAATACCGTTTACGCTCACTTTTATCATTAGTTACCTTGCTGTTTTTATATTATCAGATTACAAAAACCTATATCTACCATCCATATTGCACTTGTATCACCATCTCTTCGCCGAACTAGTGCACCAATACAATTTACCATTGCATTGGGTGTGTTAGGGACACAAGAGACTCTTTGTTATTTGGTTGCAGGGTTGTTTGAGAGAGACCATCTTCAACCTACGCCTCCCACGGATTGATAAACCTTAGGTCATCCACTTGAGGGAAATTTGATACTGTCCTACAAACCTCTGCACTTGGAGGCCCAACAACGTCTACAAGGAGAAGGTTGCATAGTAGACATCAAGCTCTTTTTCGGCGCCGTTTCCGGGGAGGCTAGGTAAGCGGAACTCACACCCCGTCAACTAAGCTCTTTTCTGGCGCCGTTGCCGGGGAGATGAGTGCTTGAAGGCATATCTTTAGATCTTGCAATCGAATATTTTAGTTTCTTGTTTTATCACTAGTTTATATTATAAAAGAAAACTACAAAAAATGGAATTAAGGGTGCCTCATATGCTTCATCTTTTTAATATCTTTCGTGAAAATGATGGGAAGGAAAATTGTGCTCAAGTGCTAGAAGAAGAAATCTATATAATGTTTGGCACTAAATCTTTGTATGATGAGCAAGATTGCAATGTTGTTAGTATGAATTCTATGAATATTCATGATGCTAATGATATGCAAAGCCACAAGCTTGGGGATGCTATGTTTGATGAAGATGATATGTTTAGTCCACCAAGTTTTTATGAGAATATTTATTATGATGAAAGCATGCCTCTATCTATGATGATTATTGTGATGACATGTATGCTATAAAGAATAATGATAACCATGAAACTTGTCATCTTGATCTTAATTTTCAATCACATGATAGTTATTTTGTTGAGTTGCTCCCACTACTATTAATGAGAAGAAATTTGCTTACGTGGAGAGTAGTAAAATTTCTATGCAAGTAGATCATGAAAAGAATGCTTTATGTGCTGGTTATATTGTTGAATTTATTCATGATGCTACTGAAAATTATTATGAGGGAGGAATATATGCTTGTAGGAATGGCAATAATATCAAGTTTCCTCTCTATGTGCTTAAAGTTTTGAAGTTATGCTTGTTTTGCCTTCCTATGCTAGTTGATTATTGTTCCCATAAGTTGTTTTCTCACAAAATCCCTATACATAGGAAGTGGGTTAGACTTAAATGTGCTAGTCATATTCTTCATGATGCTCTCTTTATGTTTCAATTCTTATCTTTTATGCGAGCATCATTGAAATCATCATGCCTAGCTAGAGGCGTTAAACGTTAGCGCTTGTTGGGAGGCAACCCAACATTATATTTGTTCTTTGCTTTTTGGTTCTGTTTAGTAATAAATTTTTGATCTAGCCTCTGGTTAGATGTGGTTTTATGTTTTAATTAGTCTTTGTGCCAAGTAAGACCTATAGGATCTTCTTGGATGATAATTATTTCATCTTGCTGAAAAAGACAGAAACTTTCTGCTCACGAAAACAATTGTTAAAAATCACCAGAAATTGGTAAAATACTGATTCCAATTGCAGTAGATCAATAATCAAATTATCTAGGACTTCCTATTTTTGCAGACATTTTGGAGTTCCAGAAGTATACGTTTGATACAGATTACTACAGATTGTTCTGTTTTTGACAGATTCTGTTTTTCGTGTGTTGTTTGCTTATTTTGATGAATCTACGAGTAGTATCGGAGGGTATGAACCATACAGAAGTTGGAATACAGTAGGTTTAACACCAATATACATAAAGAATGAGTTCATTACAGCACCTTGAAGTGGTGTTTGTTTTCTCTCGCTAACGGAGCTCACGAGATTTTCTGTTAAGTTTTGTGTTGTGAAGTTTTCAAGTTTTGAGTAAAGATTCGATGGACTATGGAATAAGGAGTGGCAAGAGCCTAAGCTTGGGGATGCCCAAGGCACCCCAAGGTAATATTAAAGGACAACCAAGAGCCTAAGCTTGGAGATGCCCCGGAAGGCATCCCCTCTTTCGTCTTCATTCATCCGTAACTTCACTTGGAGCTATATTTTTATTCACCACATGATATGTGTTTTGCTTGGAGCGTCGTTTTATTTTCTTTTGTTTTGCTTGCTGTTCGAATAAAATACCAAGATCTGAAATTCTTAATTGAGAGAGATTCTTCACATAGCCACATAATTATTTAACTACTCATTGATCTTCACTTATATCTTTTTGGAGTAGTTTGTCATTTACTCATGTGCTTCACTTATATCCTATGAGTAAATGGTTGAATGATTTGAATGTCATAAATCTGAAATTATATATGTTTCATATGCCTTTCCCATGGGGAGTAATGCCTTCACATATAAGAAGTAGAGGTGGTAAATTTTTTGAAGGTTAGCAAACATTGTATTGGTCACTTGAACAATTCATGAAAGAATATTGAAGGAAGAGAGATTTCACATATAAATATACTATCTTGGACTATGATTGTGAGCCCCATTAATTACTTTCAAACCTGAGCAAATTAGTTGAAGTTGGACAAGGAAGACAACATAATGAGTTATGCTTGGGTATATTTGTATAGAAGTTATATTGTTATGGATCCTCTAACATGTGGTGCTAGCTATTTAGAATCCTTTGCTAGCCAGAATATCTATACTAAGCGGGAATACTGCTTGTGCATCCAAATTCCTTTAACCAAGTTTATTCCATGAGTGTCCACCATATCTACCTATATGCGGCATTTACCTGCCGTTCCAAGTAAATTTGCATGTGCCAAACTCTAAACCTTGAAATAATAATATGTTTTGTATGCCCGAATTGCTCATGTAGCGACTAGGGGCTGTCAGTATCTTCCATGCTAGGTGGGTTATTCGAACGATGAGTGGACTCCGCTCATCATTCACGAGAAAATGGCTGGTAACTGGGATGCCCAGTCCTATGATCAAAAGATCAAAAACAAATTCGCAAATAATTTAAACAAAACTCCCCCAGGAATGTTGATAGCTAAACGGCACCCATTGTTTCGGACAAGCCGTGGAGTGTGAATGTTGGTGGAGGGGGAGTAAAAACTTTACCTTTCTGCGTGGGAACCGCCTATAATGTATCTAGTATGGAAGATATTGGGAACTCTTGGTCGTTATGTTGACAATGAAAGCATACCTCTCAAACTTATTTTTATCTCTGTTTTAGCTTCGAGCTCTGGCACCTCTGCAAATCCCTGCTTCCCTCTGCAAAGGGTCTATCTTCTACTTTTATGCATGAGTCAGTAGTATTCCTTCTCATTCCAACCTACTCTTTAGTTGGCAAGCATCATGTGGTGGAGAAAAATCTAAGCATATATGGCCATTCAAATATATTTGATCATGAATTATTATTGTTGACAATTATCTATATGATAAATAAGTTGGGAGGCGAAACATTAAGCCCCTATCTTTCTCTGTGTTCGATGGATGCTATTTGTTCTAAAAATATGCTTTCAGTGGTAGCAATCATGGAAGACTATATGATAGTTGAGTATGTGGGATTTGCTAAATCAAAGCTCTGACATAGACTCTTCCTGAAAATAAGATGAATTGTAATTGTTTGATGACTAATAACACGGTTTGTTAGTTTTCAAGAAAGTTTATGATCATACTTTAACATGTGAATAGTATGTTACTTGATCATGAGAAGCTTTAAGATATGAGCTACAGTTATGATATATAATGATGCTAAAAAAAGTGATTGGAACTATCATTGATCAAACTTATGCACTTGCTAGAATTCACACTTCGTAAATTATTTCTTTTATCATTTACCTACTCGAGGACGAGCAGGAATTAAGCTTGGGGATGCTGATATGTCTCCAACGTATCTATTATTTATGAAGTATTCATGCTATTATATTATCCTTCTAGGATGTTTTATATGCATTTATATGCTATTTTATATGATTTTTGGGACTAACCTATTAACCTAGAGCCTAGTGCCAGTTTCTGTTTTTTCCTTGTTTTTAAGTTTTGCAGAAAAGGAAAACCAAACGGAGTCCAATCGACGTGCCAATTTTTGATGATTTTTTCTGGACCAAAAGAAGCCCCTGGAGTAAAAGAGTTGGGCCAGGAGAGTCCCGGGCTGCCCACGAGGGTGGGGGGCGCGCCCACCCCCGTGGGTGTGGGCCCCTGCTTCGTGGACAACCCGGAGACCCCCCTGACGTGAGACCTACGCCAAAAAATCCTATAAATACTGAAACCTCCAGAGAGCAGAATAGATTGGGAGTTCCGCCGCCGCAAGCCTCTGTAGCCACCAAAAACCAATCGGGACCCTATTCCGGCACCCTGCCGGAGGGGGGGATCCCTCACCGGTGGCCATCTTCATCATCCCGGCGCTCTCCATGATGAGGAGGGAGTAGTTCACCCTCGGGGCTGAGGGTATGTACCAGTAGCTATGTGTTTGATCTCTCTCTCTCTCTCTCTCTCCCGTGTTCTTGATTTGGCACGATCTTGATGTATCGCGAGCTTTGCTATTGTAGTTGGATCTTATGAAGTTTCTCCCCCTCTACTCTCTTGTAATGGATTGAGTTTTCCCTTTGGAGTTATCTTATCGGATTGAGTCTTTAAGGATTTGAGAACACTTGATGTATGTCTTGCCGTGCTTATCTGTGGTGACAATGGGATATCACGTGATCCACTTGATGTATGTTTTGGTGATCAACTTGCGGGTTCTGCCCATGAAACTATGCATAGGGGTTGGCACACGTTTTCGTCTTGACTATCCGGTAGAAACTTTGGGGCACTCTTTGAGTTCTATGTGTTGGTTGAATAGATGAATTTGAGATTGTGTGATGCATATCATATAACCATACCCACGGATACTTTAGGTGACATTGGAGTATCTAGGTGACATTAGGGTTTTGGTTGATGTGTGTCTTAAGGTGTTATTTTACTACGAACTCTAGGGCTGTTTGTGACACTTATAGGAATAGCCCAATGGATTGATCGGAAAGAATAACTTTGAGGTGGTTTCGTACCCTACCGTAATCTCTTCGGTTGTTCTCTGCTATTAGTGACTTTGGAGTGACTCTTTGTTGCATGTTGAGGAATAGTTATATGATCCAATTATGTTATTATTGTTGAGAGAACTTGCACTAGTGAAAGTATGAACCCTAGGCCTTGTTTCCTAGCATTGCAATACCGTTTACGCTCACTTTTATCATTAGTTACCTTGCTGTTTTTATATTTTCAGATTACAAAAACCTATATCTACCATCCATATTGCACTTGTATCACCATGTCTTCGCCGAACTAGTGCACCTATACAATTTACCATTGTATTGGGTGCGTTGGGGACACAAGAGACTCTTTGTTATTTGGTTGCAGGGTTGTTTCAGAGAGACCATCTTCAACCTACACCTCCCACGGATTGATAAACCTTAGGTCATCCACTTGAGGGAAATTTGCTACTGTCCTACAAACTTCTGCACTTGGAGGCCCAACAACGTCTACAAGGAGAAGGTTGCGTAGTAGACATCAAAAGCATATACCCAAACCTGCCCCAAATGGGACAAAATTTGTACCACGGCATGTTGATGACGCTCCTTGATAGCATGCCATGTTTCATGAATTTCAGACGAGTTTTGGATTTAATAGAATTTAAAAACGTGGCATCTCAATGTTTTGCCGGCAATCAACGGTGCCATGGTGTTTGAAATTCATTCCCATTTCTTGCATGGGACCTAAGCGTGCACCCAAGGACAAATATTTGTTTTTTCAACGAATTTATATGCAGTGGAGCATGTGCATGTAGTTCAAATTTGAATTATGCACATAAATATATTTAAAACTCACTTAATGCATAAAAATGTCCACACGAACCCTGAATAATTCCAATTATTTTATGATCACTGCACATGAAAGGTCTAGCAATTCAAACACCATCCATGGCCGCTGTGACCCATTAGGTAATTCAAATCAAGACGAAAAATCAAGTAGATCCCACACAATTTATTATAACCAACCATGTGAGATGCAGCACAAAATATCTTCAGACCGTGTCTGAATAAGGGACCGTGTCTGATGACACTTTGCACGCCAGTTTCTTGGCTGAAGCGATTCCAAATTTTCGGCTTCCGCGGAAGTATCTAGTCCCCGCCCCTCCCCCTTACCAAAAGCCACATTTCCCCTGTTTCCGCCTTCCTTTCCAAGTTGAAACCTTCACTCCTTGCTTGCAGTGCCGCCGCCTCCTCGCCGATGACCCTCCTTCACGCTGCTCGGCCTCGCCTATCCAGGCAGGTAATCCACACCCGACCCCCATCCTCCTCCTCCTTCCACATCCCACATGCCCCGACCGCCGGCGCGAGCGAGACACCTTCCACCCAAATCACTGACCCCTCCACCAAATAAGGGCCGGCCTAAGCCATGGTGCACGCAGTATAGCCAGGACCTCAAGGAGCATTTGGCAGCGGAGAAGCAAATCGCGGCCCCACGCGCAGATGAGGTCGCGATGGCTGCCATTCGTGCCGACCCCCAGATCTTAGAGGAGCACCTCGCTGTCGAGACCACCGTTGACGCCTCGCGCGCCGATGCCGCGACGCAGTTGGCTGCTTTAAACGGTAGTTCGTGGCGTTTTCTCGAGGCCACCGTCGGTGCTTTCGACGAAGACTACGAGGTGTTTTCTCAGTGTGCACGTGCTTACCTCATCTCGAGAGCCAGCAGGTTGGTGCCCAGAGCGGCTCAGGCAACTCACCACTACAACGAGGGCACCCACGATGCAGAGGCCTCGCCCTCTTCCATGTCCAAGGAGCCAATCGTCATAGATATCTCCGACAATGAGTAGCTTGTCTTATTAGCTCACTATAAGGACCAATGTTCAGCTTGCTAGCTACTGCCTTTCCTTAACAAATTCTAGTGCATTGTGCTATGTACTTTCACCATGCAATCTTCTGCTATAGTGTATATGTTCTATATGTCGTGCAATGTGGTGTTCAATTAGCTGCTTGGTCCAATTCTGCAAATGTGATGTTCAATTCTTGAGGGTGCAATATTTCCAAGTTGTTAAGCATGCTTGGTTTGGTTAACTGTATGATCTTTTATTAGGAGTATGTTATATTGTTCAATTGGTGTTTAGTTAACTGCTTGGTTCATTTGTTGTGGCTTGGTTCACTTGTTGTGGTGTTTAGTTAACTGCTTGGTTCAATTCTGCAACGCGGTGTTCAATTGCTGTGGCTGCATTCTGTTATTGTATACCATGTGAGGAATACATCGAATTTGGCTTTACTAAAAAGATGAGAAACAAATACAATTGCTATATTTCCAAGTTGTTAAGCATGCTTGGTTTGGTTAACTGTCTGATCTTCTATTAGGAGTATGTTATATTGTGCAATGTGGTGCTCAGTTAACGTTTGGTTAATTTGTTCTGGTGTTTAGTTAACTGCTTGGTTCAATTCTGCAATGCGATGTTCAATTGCTGTGGCTGCATTCTCTTATTGTATACCATGTGAGGAATAAATCGAATTTGGCTGTACTAAATACATGAGAAACAAATACAATTGCTATCTTTCCAAGTTGTTAAGCATGCTTGGTTTGGTTAACTGCCTGATCTTCTACTAGGAGTATGTTATATTGTGCAATGTGGTGGTCATTTAATGTTTGGTTCATTTGTTGTGGTGTTTAGTTAACGGCTTGGTTCAATTCTGCAATGCGATGTTCAATTGTTGTGGCTGCATTCTGTTATTGTATACCATGTGAGGAATAAATCGAATTTGGCTGCACTTAATACATGAGAAACATATACAAGTGCTATATTTCCTAGTTCTTAATCATGCTTGGTTTGGATAAATGGGTTTTCCATGTGGCTTGAATTAATCTGATGAATCTGCAATGTGCTTATTTATCGTCAACCTATTTTACTGATAGCATGCGAACCCTTACTTAACCTGATGACTAACTACCATATATGTGTTGCAGGGAAACAATGGGAAGCACTGAGGTTTACAAAATGGTACTAACTATTATACCTTGCCTTTTTGTATTCCTTTGCCGCATTTTCAATATAGAGAAGATATTTATGAACATCCTTATTATCAGGCTTCACTGATGATTACCTCTCAAACTACCTCTGTGGTCAGGAGGCGAGGAAAGTTTTCATACAACACCCATGGTTCAATATTGAAGTGTTCCTGAAGAGGTCGAAGGATGGACGGTCAATCATCCACAGGCACTGGCCTAAAGTTGCAAAGACCTTCAACATGAATGAAGGCTCAATATTTGCCTTCCGCTTCAGCAGCTTTCCAGATGAGATGCATCTCTCTATGTACCGTCTATGATGCTAATTTCAAAAGGTTCTAGATGTTGCATGTGAAACTTGCTGCTGGTGCAGTTGTGTAATGGGGTAGCTGAGTGCTGAAGCTATATCATGTTGTACTCCGATGTATTTCAATTATGAAATCCTGCTTCCTTAATATGGAAATGGAATATATTATGTGCTTAATATGAATGTCAATTAGATTAGTAAATGGATTATTAATAATAGGGCAATTATCCCGCTAATTGGCCAATTAGCTTGCTAATTGGGTATTCCTATTGCAAACGGTTAGTGAGAAACCACCATGGGCGATGACCTCAGGCAACACACACATTTTCTAGGAATAAACCGTGTTGGATCAATGGACAATCACACACGACATTCTCTTCAAAATTGTTTGCGTTACGCCACCTTGCGCAAACGTTTTCCTTGTAGTGACTGTGTGGGATGTATATACGAACGAAAAGGTTTAGTGGGGACTGACTGTGTGGGATGTACTTACGACCGGAAATGATTTCGCCTGTATAATTGTATTTTTTGAGCACTACTGTAAGTATTTCTGTATTTGAGTGCTCGTCGATCGCACACGACCTCATTTTGCCGAGCGTGTGTGCCAGGAGGGCATATCCCCAACGGTTTCTAGGTCGTATGGGAAGGACCCCCTATCGCCCACACTCACTTGGCGACGGTTCCGAATGCCGTCGCGGAAAGGGGTTAAAAACAGATTGTTTAGGACTGACGCGTACCAGTGTGATTTAGTTGAACTACACAAAAGGAGATTTGATTTCCTATTCGTGTTGGCAGATTCATATTTGATCTTGTCTGCTTCATGAAAGGTCAGTACCAGCCTTCATCCACTTGATTGTGCAGTGTGCTTTGAGATGATGTGCTACTTGTAGTGGTACTATTTTAAATAAATGTTGAATTGAATCTATTGTATTGCTGTCTTTTCCCATTAAGTGAACAAAAATGGGACCAACCCAGACATGATGCTTGTTGCTTTGTTACAACAAACTCTACATCACCCCCTTTATAAGTAGATGGAAGCACATGGTGCTGTTGCGCCCACTGTCCTCTAAATTAACTACTAAATCTTAGTTTGAAACTGCAACACTTGTTAGGGATCGACGGGAGTACCATTTGTATTAGGGATCGGCGAGAGTACATGTTTAAGAAATGTATTGTTGAGATAATGTCTCTGTTATTATATATCAGTTACTATGTTTTACAAATGGTAATATCCCGCTTTGTAGTTCTTTCTACATGTTTAACCAAGGTATTGTTAAGATAATGTCTCTGTTAATATGAATCAGGTGCACTGTTTTAGGAATGGTACTTTTCTGCTTTGTCACTCTTTATACATGTTGAAACAAGGTATTGTTAAGATAATGTCTCAGTTAATATGAATGAATCACACTGTTTGAGAATTGCAACTGTCCTGCTTTGTTTCCCATTAAGATAAGGTAGATGTTTTTTTCTTCTGGGAGTATAAGTCATCAACCGTTACTTCTTAGTAATTGTTGCCTTTGTACCTATTTGTGCATACAGGTATATCAAAACTTCTGCTTGGTTCTATTTCGACTTTGGTTTTAGTTAAACTGCACAAAAGGAGCCAATGTGTTTATGGCAAACTATTGCATTATTGGGCCGAGTTGGTCTTTCCACTTTGCAGAAAGAAGCAGTCACTGTTTGCGCTATATTACAGAAGGAATGATTGAGAATATTTAGAGTATTAGTAATCGCCGGTGACATGACTAGTCTGCAGACCAAGGGAAACTCAACTTAACAGCACGTGGAGTGCAAAATTCACTCCACAAGGAAAGGTATGACTAAGTTAGTGGCCGACGCAGCTGTAACAAGCGAGGTCAGTATCATCCTTCATCCACATGATCGTGCTTTGTCATGTTGTGCTAATTATATTGTTGTATTGTTTTGAATAAATGTTTAATTGCAGCTATTGTATTGCTATGTTTTCCTGTTAAGATAATAAAGATTATTATAGTTGTGAGCGTATGTTTAATAAACTCATACCACTATTATATTCATCACACTTTTTCTGTATTTATGCAGACAGTGATGCTCAGCATGATTTAAGTGGAACTGCACAAAATGTTCAGATGGTTCATGTGCTCCATAATACTTCATCATGCACAATACATCGAATGGTTCTCTAATCATTCGTCGTCACCTTGAGCCACCGGACTATCTACTTGAATGGAGCTGCTTACATGTTCAATGCCTTGCAACATATAAATACGAAATCCACCATGCTACGCAAGACATCGTTTGATTTCAGTGGAACTACACAAAAAGATACGCGGGTTAATCCGGCCCCATGTGCTATTTCAATGTGCAAACTGATGACAATCATAGGCATTACATATTTTGAATGGGAAAAGCTTGTCAAAGTTTAATCATTGATGTTAGCAAGAAGACATTCGTTTAATATTTTGGAATTGCAAAACCTTGTCAAATTGTGCTCATTGATGATAGCCAGAAAACATGCATTTGATATTTTGGTATGGGACGCCCTTTGCTATGAGCAGAGTCGATCTTTTTTCCTATTCGTGTGTTCAGTTTAGAAGTACATATTTACTCCGATGAGATGCATAGTCATGAATGTTGACTTATGTGAGGTATTTTAAGAGTTTATTCTGAATGTTGTCTACGAAATGCCAGGCCTTGTGAGTTTGGTTGCAAAATTGAGCTTGGAATGCCGTGGCATGTGGCATCACGAGCTATTCACCGTGCCTCCTGGGAATAATGCTTCGTATTGTTTTGCATGTTGATCTAATGCCAGTGATTTGCATGTTAAAAAGATCATCCTCTCCTGTTGTTTCTTTGCTTAAGAAGTTCATCGTCTTATGATTACTTTCATTCATAGCCTATAAGACAACTCGGGTAGGTTAGAGGTGAAACGATATGATCTTATGACCAACTCATCGTATTAGGCCGTGATTGGATCATCGTTTTCGAACCAAAACTGCTTGTAAAACTGACGCTTGTAAATAAAAGCAGATGGTCTTGGGCGAAGCGCTTGGTTGGTCGTTTTCGACTGGTCAAATATACACTGGTTTCTCAGATTACACGTGTAACTCGCCAGTTTTCGTTACAGACCTCAGGCCGTCGGTTTCATTAAGCCTGTATTTTATGCGTTGTTTCCGGTGACGAGTAAATTACACTTCTATCCTTAATAAAGGTGTGAAACAATTGAGAGCTCCCAAGCGCGGCCTTACCGTTTCATGCTGGCTCAGTCTCTCGAAGGTGCTCCTAGGGGTCCGATGATCCTGGCTTCCCGAACGACCAGCGGGCACTGTATCAGACCATCCGTAGGACCCGCTTGACCCTCTCCATCGTCCTTCGAGTTGTTCCGCTAGCCGTGGCACCGCTATCTCGCGTTGTCAACATGGTCAACGAACATGAGGAATCAGGAGACGACTTTACTTGGAGAGGATGACAGTGGGGACCCACCAATGCCATAGCCGCACGTACGCAAGTGCCTCCTTATTATATACAACTATATTTTTTGCTTCCTCTTGGTTTCCTGACATCAGGTCCCACACCATTCTCAACCTATATAGTCAATAAACGAGAGAATTGCACAAGGATCAGCCGACAGCTGGGACCCAGCAGCTCGAGCAGTACTTGTTTTTTAACGTGTGAGCAAAGTTTTTCTTGAGCGATGTTTTTGTTGTTCAGAGGAACAGGGTATCAAATGGGCGGGCTGTGGCCCATCTGGCCTAGGCTATTCTTTTAAGTCGACCAAATATCCAGCCTAGATATTAATATTTCGATGTGAAAATGGCTAGCCCAGCTATACTTTTTTGCGGAACACTCAACCCAGGTCAACTTGTTATTCTCCGCCCCACATTAGACTTCCCAAGAAAAGGGCTTTATGAAATAATATATGGGCTGTAATTAAAAAAATTGGCTGTAAATATAAAAAATGCACCGAACAGGTAATTTTTTAAATTCCATTACTTATTGCGCGCAAAATTTTGTTAGATTTTTACCTAATACAAATTTATTTTGAAATTATATTTAATCTGACTCAAAATTTCGGGTTAAAGAATATTTCGGATCCCATCAAAATGTGGGAATTTTGTTGAATTGTTTCGAGCGGTTGGTTGAAATTATTAACCGTTGTCCTGGCTAGAAAATGGGCTGTAATTTTAACAAACAGTGAATGGGCTGAGTAAATTCCATTAGAATTAAAAAATGGGTTGTACATTATAACAAATCGCAAATGGGCTATATGTTCTCTGCCACATATGTGATGGTCACTTGTGGGCCTACTAAGTTGATGCATACACAAGGCTTTGTCAACTTATAGTCAACACACGATTCTAGTAGCAGTGGCCGTTCGATGTCCACCTAACGGCTGTGGTGCTTCTTCAATCTCGGATATTCATGCTTCAGCCGCCCAAAAACCACCGCCGGCGGTACTGCCTGCTACCGCCTCCTATGGCCGGCTGTGTTGCCGTGCAGGCCTCCCCGGCCCACCCTACTCCAATCGCCGTCCAGGCCATTCCTCTACTCACCAACACCTCCTGTTATTCTCCGGCGACACCAGCCTCACACCGCAGCCGAACCAGTGAATCCTCGTACCCCCCTCCGCGTGGGCATACACTGCTGTGTCTTCGCCGGCTCCGGGTCGTTCCCTTCCTAGGCCTCGCCATCATCCATCGGGTTGGTTCTCTCGGCGCAGCATGGTCAACTTTGTTAGCAAACGACATCCATCAGAAGAGGCATGTATGTGGAGTGGCTGACAGTAGGGACCCGCATGGCCCATGGCCGCACACGAGCAAGTCCCTCCTTATTATGCGAAAACAAATGATTTCTCCCCTGACAGGTTTGAGCCACCAGCTAGATCTTTACACGTAGGGGAGTGTTTCCTTTGTTACACGGGAAAAAACTTACCTCTCCCTGATAGCTGGGACCCACCAGCTTTATTATCATCCATTTCGCGAAAATATAGATTGCACCAAAGATGCTAAATTGTTTTATTTTTATTCTAACTCAAAAAAGAAGAAATTAAAAACCCAAAAAACATCTTTGCATGCAAGGAAGTGCCACTTTATTATGAGCAAAAAATGATTCCCCCTGCTAGCTGGGACCCACCAGATTTGGAGCCTGACTTGTGGGCCAACTAAGTTGACGCGACGCGCTTTGTAAACTTAGTCAAAACGATTCTAGCCCCACTGACCATTGGTTGTTAAATCAGCGGCCGTGCTGCATCTTCAACCTCTGGTCTTCTTGCTCCAGCCGCCCAAATCAGGCCCGTCGTACCACCTGCTCCAGCCTCTCGTGGCTGTCTGTGCTACCGCGCAGGACTCACGGACCGATCATACTATGACTGGCCAGGCCTTCCCTCTACTCACCCACACCTGCTGTTATTCTCCGGCGATGGCAGCCTTACGCCGCAGCCGAACTAGTGAACCCTCGTACTCCCCTCCGTGTGGGCATCCACCCGCCTCGTCTTCTCTGGCTCCTCGTCATTCCCTTCCTAGGCCTCGCCGTTGTCCACCGCCTTCATGCTCTCGACGCCTCGTGGTCAATGAGGTCAACGAACGACATCCATTGGAAGTGGAATTTAGGCTATGAGGCTGACAGCTGGACCCACCGGCTACATCTTCGAACACAAGGAAGTGCTTCCTTATTACTCGCAAAATAAAAAATGATTCCTCCCCCTAACAGCCGGGAACCACCAGCTATACCTTCGCACGCGAGGAAGTGCATCCTTATCCTCCCTGATAGCTGGGACCCACCCGGTCGAAGCGTACGTAGCGTTGTCGCGAACATGTATGTACATACTAGTCGATCGGTCTCTCTGCAACGATGAACGAGGCTGGGCAAGCAGCGGAACATTTAGTAGTAGAGCCCCCGACATAGTAGTTCAGGCATTCCCTTCTTAACCGTGTACACGTACGTACAGCCACATGCCAAAAAATATAGCCACGTACGTACATACGGGCGGGGGCTCGAACGCCTACTCACACATACGTACGGCCAGGGCTCATGTACATGGAGAGGCAACGGACGGCAACAACGGTGTCCTGTTCATCGGGCAGCCAACCGGCTGGGTCGGAACGGAGAAACGGTGTCCTGTTCATCGGGAGGCAACAGACTGGGTCGGAATGCATCCTGTTCAATGGGATCCAACCGACTTGGACGGAACAGCCGAAACGGGGTCTGGTGTACCACAGTATGGAGGAAATGGCCTTCTGTTTGAGCTCCTACGGTCGAAACGGGGTGCTGTTGATCGGGAGGGGTGTTGCGTACCGCAAAATGGAGGAAACAGACTTGTGTTGGAGCGGTACGGTCGAAACGGGGGTCCTATTCATCGGGAGGGGTGTGGCGTACCGCAAAACAGAACTCCACGGGCTACTGTTCACCCACCGTCGACTTGCTTCAGCCTCCACCTGCACTGTTCCTCCACCGCGTCTTCCTCCAGCCTCCACAGCCTTCATCGGGAGGGGTGCACTGCTCCTGCCTCCACCAGCAACTATTCATCCACGGCCTACTGTTCATCCAGCCTCCACCGGCTACCGTTCAACCAGCCCTCCACAAGGTCTTGTTAATCCACCGCCAACCAGCTCGGCTGTGGTGGCCTCCTCTCGGGGTCCCTTTCATCCAGCGGCAACGACCTATATAGTACCACGGGGTCCTGTTCATCCAACCCCGACAGGGAACTATTCATCCAGCCCTAACCACGTACATCTCGACTCGTTCAACCAACCCCCACGTTCACTATTCATCAAGAGGAAGCAGGTTCAATCGGCTTCAGTAAGCAGCAGCAGCAGCGACCAATCGCTCGGGTTCAGTTAGCAGCAGTAGCGAAGGAATCGCTCGGGTTCAGTTAACAGCCAATGGATCGATTGCTCAGGTTTAGTAACGTAGCTAGTACAATCACTCGGGTTCAGTAAGTGAACGCCTTGCTCGGGTTCAGTTAGAGCCCAACGCCTCGCACACACGCACGTACGTATACGAGAGAAAACGCACATCGCTCGGCCCCGACCACCCACTGTAACAGGGAAGTCCCCGATATTTTCCTCGCCCTTGCTTCTACCATGATTTTTTCCGTCATGGACGACGCAAAGAATGTCATGCATGTGCATCTCCGGCCCGCCCAGGACGTAAAGCCCATTTTCTGTCATGATTTTTTGTCATAGAAGTAGGAGCCCACCACATCTATGATGATAACGGGTTTTGTCACAATTATCATCATAGAAGTGTCATAAGCATGACAGGAAAAAAATTCGTTTGGCCCAAAATGTCACGGATGTGTCTTTTTTTGTAGTGAGGCCGAGGTCACAGGTTCGAGACGGGGCTACTTCTAGATCAGTTGGAAGTAAGAACACCTCTCGTTCCTGGCGCCTCTCAATGCCCTCCATGCTAGAATAAGTGCTGGTGCGTGCATAGCTACTTCTGGAGTTCCCTCCTACTGCGGAGAAGATGGAGGAGTGGAGAGCCACCATGTAGAGTCTTGTTGGTTTTGCCAACAAAGAAAAACCGAAGTGGGAGGGACCTTCACAACAGCAGCCCACCGCCCCGATGCGGACTACCGGAGAGAGGACTAGAGGAGGAGCAGCCACAGTGTAGTCCCCTACACTATAGAAACAACCACAGTGGCAGAGCTAATGGGTCGACACCCATGATGACGTGTCCATGGCATCATCTGATCCACGAGCTCACCCGATCAGCGCCAAGTTCTTTAAGAATGACGTGGAGAAGATGCCCGTACTACCATCGAACAGCGATGGGAAGCACGCCGTCAATCTGACAGAGGTGCAAGGTCCGCTGTTGATGAGCCTACGCCAGGGAACAGTGGCGGCCTGCCTTACGAGTTGGGTTGCCCAGTGTTTACCCTCAAGCTGCGGCAAGTCCAATGGCCTGGTTCTGGGAACTTCAAGCTGAAAGTAGATAAGTACGAGGGCAAGACACATCCGTCAGAGTTTCTGAGAATTTACACCATCGAGGTGCAAGCTGCCGGAGCTTGTGACGACAAGGTTTTCACCAACTATTTCCCATTGCCGCTCATGCCACATGATACATCTCCGTCGTATCTACTTTTCCAAACACTTTTGCCCTTGTTTTGGACTCTAACTTGCATGATTTGAATGGAACTAACCCGGACTGACACTGTTTTCAGCAGACTTTCCATGGTGTTATTTATGTGCAGAAACAAAAGTTCTCGGAATGACCTGAAACTCCACGGAACGTCTATTTGGAAATAATAAAAAATCCTTGCAAAATATGAAGACCAGGGCCCCACACCGTGTCCCCGAGGGTGGGGGGCGCCCCCCCTAGGGCGCGCCCCCCTACCTCGTAGGCCCCCTGGAGCTCCTCCAACCTCAACTCCAACTCTATATATTTGCTTTCGGGGAGAAAAAAATCAGAGAGAAGAATTCATCGCGTTTTACGATACGGAGCCGCCGCCAAGCCCTAAAACCTCTCGGGAGGGCTGATCTGGAGTCCGTTCGGGCCTCCGGAGAGGGGAATCCGTTGCCGTCGTCATCATCAACCATCCTCCATCACCAATTTCATGATGCTCACCGCCGTGCGTGAGTAGTTCCATCGTAGGCTTGCTGGACGGTGATGGGTTGGATGAGATCTATCATGTAATCGAGTTAGTTTTGTTAGGGTTTGATCCCTAGTATCCACTATGTTCTGAGATTGATGTTGCTATGACTTTGCTATGCTTAATGCTTGTCACTAGGGCCCGAGTGCCATGATTTCAGATCTGAACCTATTATGTTTTCATGAATATATGTGAATTCTTGATCCTATCTTGCAAGTCTATAGTCACCTACTATGTGTTATGATCCGGCAACCCCGAAGTGACAATAATCGGGACCACTCCCGGTGATGACCATAGTTTGAGGAGTTCATGTATTCACTATGTGTTAATGCTTTCGTCCGGTACTCTATTAAAAGGAGGCCTTAATATCCCTTAGTTTCCATTGGGACCCCGCTACCACGGGAGGGTAGGACAAAAGATGGCATGCAAGTTCTTTTCCATAAGCACGTATGACTATATTCGGAATACATGCCTACATTACATTGATGAATTGGAGCTAGTTCTGTGTCACCCTATGTTATGACTGTTACATGATGAACCGCATCCGGCATAATTCTCCATCACCGATCCAATGCCTACGAGCTTTTCCCATATTGTTCTCCGCTTATTTACTTTTCCGTTGCTATTGTTACAATCACTACAAAACACCAGAAATATTACTTTCGCTACCGTTATCGTTACTTCCATTTTACTTTGCTACTAAATACCTTGCTGCAGATACGAAGTTATCCAGGTGTGGTTGAATTGACAACTCAACTGCTAATACTTGAGAATATTCTTTGACTCCCCTTGTGCCGAATCAATAAATTTGGGTTGAATACTCTACCCTTGAAAACTGTTGCGATCCCCTATACTTGTGGGTTATCACCACACATCAGAAAATGGTTGATGAACTTGCCAGAGGACTCCATTTCCTGCTGGGCAGACTTGTGCCACACGTTTGTTGGCGCCTTCACGGGCGGCCACAATGTTCCAGGCAAAGAAACGGATTTGCAGTTGATTCCGCAGAAGGAAGAGGAGTCACTCAGCATGTACATATAGAGTTTCAGCCGTGTACAGCACAATATTCCCGAAATCTACCCCACAACAATCATTGCCGCGTTCCGCCAGAATGTGAGGAACCGCAAGATGCGGGAAGAGATGGCCATGACCAAGGTGAGGGATGTCGCTGAGCTCTACGCCCTAGCCAATAAGTATGCACAGGCTAAGGAGGGAAGGAGACTTCCTAGAGAGGGGGTTGGCGCAGGATCTGATTTGGAAGAAGATTATGCTACCACCGCGGCGTAGGAAAAAAATCGCAAGCGCAATAGAAAGCGCAAGGGTAAGCTTGTTCTTGCTGTGGAGGGATCCGGCAACATTGGCCCCGCCAAGAAGGCTAAGGCTGAGAGCCCCAGCAAGGAGTTTGCCAGGTATGCCTTGTGCCAAGCCTTGGTGGCTGCTTACCAGACTGGGGTCTCTCGCAAGCAGTATTGCAAGATCCATCGCACCAAGAGCCATGACCTTTAAGACTGCCAGAAAGTCGAGCAGCTTGCCAAAAAGCGGAAGGTTGAATACGAGAAGTGAGATAAGGAGAAGTCTTACGGTGTAGATGGGTCTGGCAAGAAACATGGTGACCGAGGAGGTCTCCGCGACAAGACCAAGCAGCAGAAGGAGAAGCCTGCAAGAGGTCGAGACAAGATGGAAGATGATGATGATGAAGATGAAGAGGATGATGATAAGTCTAGTGAGGTTGAGTTCCAGAAGGCCACAGAAGCAATGTGCATTGATGGAGGTGCATCCTTGCACTCTTCTCACCGCCAACTCAAGCAGTGGGTGCGTGAGGTCAATGCGACAGAGCTGATAGTGGGAGCCCAGAATCCCCTGAGATGGTCCAACACGCCCATCACTTTTGACACCTACACTGGTACAATGAGCTGCTATACAAATGGTTTTTAACCCCTTTTCGTGATGGCATTGTAAACTATCACCTTGCCAGTGTGTGCGATAGGGGGGGTCATCCCACACGACCCAGAAACTGTCCAAGGATAGGGAGTAGCAATGCATACACTTTGCATAACCAAGCCTATGCGATGTCGGCATCTATCCCATATGTGAGTCTTTTGACAACTGTTTGTGATATCTCGAATATCCCAAACGCTCCATCCTTGCTACTCATTTGTGCTCCCATTACCATTGCAGTTGGTATTCTATGGTGCTACGTTTATGATGAGAGCCCCATCACAAACAGTTCACGATTATAGAATGTGTATGATAAGCAGACAATCACACACATTCACTTCTCCCGAACCGTATGTTTAAGAAGATTAGCTAATCATCATACAAGTGTTGGATAGGATTACAAAACGTCAGACCATCATACCAGTGTTGTACAGGATAACTATTGTGCATGTTATTCTATGCAGCAATGTTTACGATGCGTACGACATCAGAAACAATTCATGATTGTAAAGTGTGTATGATAAGGCGACTATCACAAACATTTAATTTGCTTGCACCATTTGTGATATTTTTTGACATCACACATGCTTTGCAAAAGGCAACTGTGTGCATGCTTACAGACATTTCCTCTCTGTGAACCATGTCAGATTATGATGTATATCACACACGTTGTGCTTTATAGACAGTGCGGTCTGTATGACCTGTAGAGCGTAATTTCACCCTAATTTAATTTCTACTATTTAAAATTGTACCGAATTTGAATTTGAATGTAGGCTATAGCTTTATTCATATCCATCAGGTTCAACAACCAATGCACTATTCAATTCATAGGTATATATGTTCAAGAAATAGATAAAAAAGAATTACATAAGCACAAAATAAAAGAATGATGAACTAGGGTTGTATACTTGTACTATTAAAGACGGTAAAGAAATAGGCGAAAGACATTCTGGTTGCTAAACAAGGTGAAGCGGAATGCCCATATTGTGCCCTCCTCCATGCAGAAGGCCCACACGACTCTAGTCCAACCCCTTGTGATGGTCGACCACCCATCCTTCACTGTCTTCATGAGGACAACCAGTTTGAATGACTATATTTTCTTATTCTAGCTATGCTAGATATAAGAGGCTTAAGAACAAGCATATATATACATTCCTATTTGTATTGTTGAAACTGGTATTGATGAAATTGTACTGCACAGTAAATAGTTGCACATATAGAGCATCACATTCTGAACAACTCATATAAACAAGGTGTAACATCCCAAATTTTCAATTTGGAATGTTATACATTAGATCATCATTGCATATAATATTTTATTGCATTTTGGCTTGATCCTAGAAATTCTACGCAACTCAAGGACCCATGGAGAGAGTTGGGGATTTCGTTATTTTCATATTTGAGTTTTCTCAAATTTTGAAAAGAGGATCGTTTGATTTTAATTATTTTATCTTCGAACTTTTATGAAAATAAAAGAGAGGGGATAAAATGACTTCCCCAAAGTAAAGAAATATTGGAGATTAATATTAAAATCAAATAAGATTTTATTCGGAGTTTTTATCGTTATTTTATTTGAATTAGGAAAAATATGTGTTTTTCAAAATTGCATTAGAGGCCCAAATAAATGTTCACCTTGTCCGGTAGATTTTTAGAGGACAGGGAAAATATATTTCGGAATTTTTGGAGTTCCTTTAGTTTTTCTTTATTTCTTTTTTCTGCATGGAATAATTTTTTTAAAAAAGGACAACCGACCTAACCAGGCCGTGTCCGCCTGGGACATTGAC